>NC_069500.1:1026324473-1026436973 GCF_027579735.1 Bombina bombina
CCTCTACAGCTGCAAAGCAAGAGGGTAACGTTTCACAGCCCAAGGCAAACTGGAAGCCTTACCAGGGCTGGAACAGGGGTAAACAGACCAAAAAGCCTGCAGCTGCTACCAAGACAGCATGAAGGGGTAGCCCCCGATCCGGGACCAGATCTGGTAGGGGGCAGACTCTCTCTCTTCGCTCAGGCTTGGGCAAGAGATGTTCACGATCCCTGGGCAGTAGAGATTGTTACCCAGGGATATCTTCTAGAATTCAAGGACTCCCCTCCAAGGGGAAGGCTTCACATTTCTCGTCTGTCTTCAGACCAGACAAAGAAAGAGGCGTTCTTACGCTGTGTAGAAGATCTACTCACGATGGGAGTGATATGTTCAGTTCCAATTGCAGAACAAGGAACAGGCTTTTACTTAAACCTGTTTGTGGTTCCCAAAAAAGAGGGAACTTTCAGACCAATCCTGGATCTAAAAATTCTAAACAAATTCCTCAGAGTCCCATCATTCAAGATGGAGACCATTCGAACGATCTTACCAATGATCCAGGAAGGTCAATATATGACTACCGTGGATTTAAAGGATGCGTACCTACATATCCCTATCCACAAAGATCATCACCAGTTTCTCAGGTTCGCTTTTCTGGACAAGCATTACCAGTTCGTGGCTCTTCCCTTCGGTTTGGCCACTGCTCCCAGAATTTTCACAAAGGTGTTAGGTTCCCTTCTGGCGGTGCTAAGACCGCGGGGCATAGCAGTAGCGCCTTATCTAGACGACATCCTAATTCAGGCGTCGTCTTTTCCCAGAGCCAAGGCTCACACGGAGATTGTACTGGCCTTTCTAAGGTCTCACGGGTGGAAGGTGAACATCAAAAAGAGTTCTCTGTCCCCGTTCACAAGGGTTCCGTTCCTGGGAACACTAATAGATTCAGTAGAAATTAAAATATTTCTGACGGAGGTCAGAAAGTTAAAGCTTTTAGCTACCTGCCGAGTACTTCATTCCACTCCTCAGCCATCTATAGCTCAGTGCATGGAGGCAATCGGATTAATGGTAGCGGCAATGGGCATAGTCCCTTTTGCTCGAATACATCTCAGACCACTGCAACTGTGCATGCTGAAACAGTGGAATGGGGATTACGCAGACTTGTCTCCTCAGATACTATTGGACCAGAGGACCAGAGACTCTCTTCTCTGGTGGTTGTCTCAGGATCATCTGTCTCAGGGAACATGTTTCCGCAGACCAGAATGGGTCATTGTAACGACCGATGCCAGTCTGTCAGGCTGGGGTGCAGTCTGGGACTCCCTGAAAGCTCAGGGCCTATGGTCTCGGGAAGAATCTCTACTAGCTGTGGCCAAATTCATCAAATTTCAGTCGGACAACATCACGACTGTAGCTTACATCAATCATCAGGGGGGAACGAAGAGTTCCTTAGCGATGAAGGAAGTCTCCAAAATAATCAGGTGGGCGGAGGATCACTCCTGCCATCTCTCAGCAATTTACATCCCAGGAGTGGACAACTGGGAAGCGGATTTTCTAAGTCGTCAGACTTTTCACCCGGGGTGTGGGAACTCCACCCGGAGGTTTTTGCTCAGCTGACTCAGCTATGAGGCACTCCAGATTTGGATCTGATGGCGTCCCGTCAGAACACCAAACTTCCTCTCTACGGATCCAGGTCCAGGGAACCCAAGGCGGTATTGATAGATGCTCTAGCAGCGCCTTGGTCCTTCAATCTGGCTTACGTCTTTCCACCGTTTCCTCTTCTCCCTCGTCTGGTCGCCAGAATCAAGCAGGAGAAGGCTTCTGTGATTCTGATAGCGCCTGCTTGGCCACGCAGGACTTGGTATGCAGACCGAGTGGACATGTCATCTGTTCCACCATGGACACTGCCATTGAGGCAGGATCTTCTAATACAGGGTCCATTCAAGCATCCAAATCTAGTTTCTCTGCGTCTGACTGCTTGGAGATTGAACGCTTAATTCTATCAAAGCGTGGTTTCTCTGAGTCAGTTATAGATACTCTGATTCAGGCTAGAAAGCCTGTCACTAGGAAAATCTACCATAAGATATGGCGAAAATATCTTTGTTGGTGTGAATCCAAGGGTTACTCATGGAGTAAGATTAGGATTTCCAGAATATTGTCTTTTCTCCAAGAAGGATTGGAGAAAGGATTGTCAGCTAGTTCCTTAAAGGGACAGATATCTCCTCTGTCTATTCTCTTACACAAGCGTTTGGCAGAGGTACCAGACGTTCAAGCGTTTGCTCAGGCTCTAGTCAGGATCAAGCCTGTTTATAAACCTGTGGCTCCGCCATGGAGTCTTAATCTAGTTCTTTCAGTTCTTCAAGGGGTTCAGTTTGAACCTTTACATTCCATAGATATTAAGATATTATCTTGGAAAGTTTTGTTTTTGGTAGCTATTTCTTCTGCTCGAAGAGTTTCAGAATTGTCTGCTTTACAGTGTGATTCACCTTACCTGGTGTTTCACGCAGATAAGGTTGTTTTGCGTACCAAACCTGGTTTTCTTCCTAAGGTTGTTTCTAACAAGAATATTAACCAGGAAATTGTAATTCCTTCTCTGTGTCCGAACCCATCTTCAAAGAAGGAACGCCTGCTACACAATCTTGATGTGGTTCGTGCTTTAAAATTCTATTTACAAGCAACTAAAGACTTCAGACAAACATCATCCTTGTTTGTCATTTATTCTGGTAAGAGGAGAGGTCAAAAAGCGACTGCTACCTCTCTTTCCTTCTGGCTGAAAAGCATCATCAGGTTGGCTTACGAGACTGCTGGCCAGCAGCCTCCTGAATGAATTACTGCTCATTCTACCAGAGCGGTGGCTTCCACATGGGCTTTCAAGAATGAGGCTTCTGTTGAACAGATTTGTAAGGCAGCGACTTGGTCTTCACTGCATACTTTTGCCAAATTTTACAAATTCGATACTTTTGCTTCTTCGGAGGCTATTTTTGGGAGAAAGGTTTTGCAAGCAGTGGTGCCTTCAGTTTAAGGTACCTGTCTTGTTCCCTCCCTTCATCCGTGTCCTAAAGCTTTGGTATTGGTATCCCACAAGTAAAGGATGAAGCCGTGGACTGGATACACCTTGCAAGAGAAAACAGAATTTATGCTTACCTGATAAATTACTTTCTCTTGCGGTGTATCCAGTCCACGGCCCGCCCAGGCAATTAAGTCAGGTAAATAATTTTTTTTTTGTTTAAACTACAGTCACCACGGCACCCTATGGTTTCTCCTTTGTCTCTTAACCTTCGGTCGAATGACTGGGGGGCGGAGCTAGGGGGGAGCTATATGGGCAGCTCTGCTGTGTGCTCTCTTTGCCACTTCCTGTAGGGAATGAGAATATCCCACAAGTAAAGGATGAAGCCGTGGACTGGATACACCGCAAGAGAAAGTAATTTATCAGTTAAGCATAAATTCTGTTTTTACACACAAAAAAAAAAGAAACAGAAGAAAAAAAACATAACCATTAATTCTATCTAATAGTTTCAGACAGTCTGTCTTTGTACTCATCACTAAATTATATACACATAGTTTCAATAAAACACGCCATGCCTAATGATTCCATAACCCTTATTGTGATGTAAAAATAAAAGAGAAGGAAAAAGAAGGGAAAAAAAATATATAGAGTATTATATTCATGCCCCCTCACTCCTCTGCCCCTCCCCGCTACCGATAATCCGAAGACCTTTTAGCTACAGTTGGGAAATTCGTTTCTTGCAATCACGTTGTTCAATGTTTCTGATTCTCTAAAAGGATATATTAGTCGTATCTGTTCTACCTCAGAGAATGCCTGGATACATTTCTTCCATTTACTCAAGAAGCGTTTAATCTGTGTTTCAGAATTAACTGTTGTATCGAATTGTTCCACTATCAATTGTCCCTTAATTTTATTGATACATTCACTCAAGTTAGGGGATTTCTTGGACTTCCAATGTTTCAAAATGAATGATCTTCCTATTAATATTGCTCTGTTTACAAATTTGAAATTGATCTGTAATCTGGGGGTTTGAACATGAAGATAATGTCCTCTTTATCTAGTTTGATTTTTTTTTCCATTAATCTTATTCAGCCAATAGTTCAATTTGCTCCAAAATTTTTGAATCTTTGGACAAGACCATAGACAATGAGTTAGATCTGCTATTGGGTGACTACATTTAAAACATTTATTTACTGCGTTTTTGTCCCATTTTGCCTTTACGGCAGGGGTAATATATACCTTATTTATTACTTTCATATGGGACTCTCTCCATCCCATGGATAGAGTTGCTTTGTCTACTAAAGTAAAACTCTTCTGTAATCTCACTATTGGCTGCTGCCAGAGCCCCTATTCTTGTTATTTCCTGGAACTTTTTAATTATTTTGTACGAGAAAGAAATAGAATAGTTTCCTTGGCTGTACACGTTTATTATCATATTCATTCTTTCACCTAAATTATCTTGTATAGATTCTTTATTAAAAGTTTCTAAAAAGTGTCGTACTTGTAAGTACGCAAAAAATTCTTTATTTGATATTTCAAATTCTCTTCTTAGGTCGTGAAACGTTCTACAGCCCTTAGCTTCCTTATCCCATAATTGTTGTACAAAAATTAAACCCTTCCTTTTCCATCTGTGGAATATTTTCGACTCTCTATTGCTGGAGTAAAATTGGGATTCCCCATAATTGTCTAATATTTAGAATAATCGGGACTGGCTCGTAATAATTTCAGGAGTTTATGCCATGCAGTGATTATATTCTTAATGGTGGATAGATTTTTGACTTTATCTGGTAATTTCCCTCTATAATGTAATAATGCTTTCAGTCCATATGGAGCCACTAGATATTCTTCTGTTTCCTTTGTGGTAAAATAATTTGCCTCTGTTAGCCACTCTAGTGCAAATTTACCCATACATATTAGATTATATAGTTCTATATCTGGTAAGGCCATGCCTCCACCTGTTTTAAATAGTGTCAAGTTATGTAGTGCAATTGCCTTGCATTTCTTACCCCATCAAAATTTTAAACAATCTCGTTTAAATAAAGTCAAATCCTTACGATTGATGAATATAGGCAAATTTTGTAATAGATATAAAATTTTGGGAAATAGAACCATTTCTCCAACATAGGTGTGTCCGGTCCACGGCGTCATCCTTACTTGTGGGATATTCTCTTCCCCAACAGGAAATGGCAAAGAGCCCAGCAAAGCTGGTCACATGATCCCTCCTAGGCTCCGCCTTCCCCAGTCATTCTCTTTGCCGTTGCACAGGCAACATCTCCACGGAGATGGCTTAGAGTTTTTTGGTGTTTAAATGTAGTTTTATTCTTCAATCAAGAGTTTGTTATTTTAAAATAGTGCTGGTATGTACTATTTACTCTGAAACAGAAAAGAGATGAAGATTTCTGTTTGTAAGAGGAAGATGATTTTAGCAACCGTTACTAAAATCGATGGCTGTTTCCACACAGGACTGTTGAGATGAAGTAACTTCAGTTGGGGGAAACAGTGGGCAGACTTTGCTGCTTGAGGTATGACACATTTCTAACAAGACTTGGTAATGCTGGAAGCTGTCATTTTCCCTATGGGATCCGGTAAGCCATTTTCTTAGTTTTAAATATAAGAATAAAGGGCTTCACAAGGGCTTTAAAGACTGGTAGACATTTTTCTGGGCTAAAACGATTACTTTATAAGCATATTTAATGGTTTATAACTTTGAAGAGTTATTTTAATCTTGGGAATTGTGTTAAAAAAACGGCAGGCACTGTATTGGACACCTTTTTCACTGGGGGCCTTTTCTAGTCATAGGCAGAGCCTCATTTTCGCGCCACTAATGCGCAGTTGTTTTTGAGAAGCAAGGCATGCAGATGCATGTGTGAGGAGCTCAGATCCACTGAAAAAGCTTATTGAAGGCGTCATTTGGTATCGTATTCCCCTCTGGGCTTGGTTGGGTCTCAGCAAAGCAGATACCAGGGACTGTATAGGGGTTAAATGTAAAAACGGCTCCGGTTCCGTTATTTTAAGAGTTAAAGCTTTCAAATTTGGTGTGCAATACTTTTAAGGCTTTAAGACACTGTGGTGAAATTTTGGTGAATTTTGAACAATTCCTTCATACTTTTTCACATATTCAGTAATAAAGTGTGTTCAGTTTAAAATTTAAAGTGACAGTAACGGTTTTATTTTAAAACGTTTTTTGTGCTTTGTTATCAAGTTTATGCCTATTAACATGTCTGAACCATCAGATAGATGATGTTCTGTATGTTCGGAAGCCAAGGTTCCTCTCCATTTAAATATATGTGATGAATGTGACAAACAAAGTAGGGACAATGATGCCACTGATAATAATGTTGCCCAAAATGATTCCTTAAGTGAGGGGAGTAAGCATGGTACTGCATCATCTCCTTCTATGTCTACACCAGTCTTGCCCACTCAGGAGGTCCCTAGTTCATCTAGTGCGCCAATCCTCCTTACTATGCAACAATTAACGGCTGTAATGGATAATTCTATTAAAAACATTTTAGCCAAAATGCCCACTTATCAGCGAAAGCGCGACTGCTCTGTTTTAGATACTGAAGAGCATGAGGACGCTGATGATAATGGTTCTGACATGCCCTTACACCAGTCTGAAGGGGCCAGGGAGGTTTTGTCTGAGGGAGAAATTTCAGATTCAGGAAAAATTTCTCAACAAGCTGAACCTGACGTTATTACATTCAAATTTAAATTGGAACATCTCCGCGCTCTGCTTAAGGAGGTGTTATCTACTCTGGATGATTGTGACAATTTGGTCATTCCAGAGAAATTATGTAAGATGGACAAGTTCCTAGAGGTCCCGGTGCCCCCCGAAGCTTTTCCTATACCCAAGCGGGTGGCGGACATTGTAAATAAAGAATGGGAAAGGCCCGGCATACCTTTTGTCCCTCCCCCTATATTTAAGAAATTATTTCCTATGGTCGACCCCAGGAAGGACTTATGGCAGACAGTCCCCAAGGTCGACGGGGCGGTTTCTACTCTAAACAAACGCACTACTATCCCTATAGAAGATAGTTGTGCTTTCAAAGATCCTATGGATAAAAAATTAGAGGGTTTGCTTAAAAAGATGTTTGTTCAGCAAGGTTACCTTCTACAACCAATTTCATGCATTGTTCCTGTCACTACAGCAGCGTGTTTCTGGTTCGAAGAACTAAAAAAGTCGCTCAATAAAGAATCTTCTTATGAGGAGGTTATGGACAGAGTTCAAGCACTTAAATTGGCTAACTCTTTTACCTTAGACGCCACTTTGCAATTAGCTAGATTAGCGGCGAAAAATTCAGGTTTTGCTATTGTGGCGCGCAGAGCGCTTTGGCTAAAGTCTTGGTCAGCGGATGTGTCCTCCAAGAACAAATTGCTTAACATCCCTTTCAAGGGGAAAACGCTGTTTGGCCCTGACTTGAAAGAGATTATTTCAGACATCACTGGGGGAAAGGGCCACGCCCTTCCTCAGGATAGGTCTTTTAAGGCTAAAAATAAACCAAATTTTCGTCCCTTTCGCAGAAACGGACCAGCCTCAAATTCTACATCCTCTAAGCAAGAGGGTAATTCTTCTCAAACCAAGCCAGCCTGGAGACCGATGCAAGGCTGGAACAAAGGTAAGCAGGCCAAGAAGCCTGCTACCGCTACTAAGACAGCATGAGATGTTGGCCCCCGATCCGGGACCGGATCTGGTGGGGGGCAGACTCTCTCTCTTCGCTCAGGCTTGGGCAAGAGATGTTCAGGATCCTTGGGCGCTAGAAATAGTTTCTCAAGGTTATCTCCTGGAATTCAAGGAACTACCCCCAAGGGGAAGGTTCCACAGGTCTCAATTGTCTTCAGACCAAATAAAAAGACAGGCATTCTTACATTGTGTAGAAGACCTGTTAAAAATGGGAGTGATTCATCCTGTTCCATTAGGAGAACAAGGGATGGGGTTTTACTCCAATCTGTTCATAGTTCCCAAAAAAGAGGGAACATTCAGGCCAATTTTGGATCTCAAGATCCTAAACAAATTTCTCAGGGTTCCATCGTTCAAAATGGAAACCATTCGGACAATTCTTCCTACCATCCAGGAAGGTCAATTCATGACCACGGTTGATTTAAAGGATGCGTATCTACATATTCCTATCCACAAGGAACATCATCGGTTCCTAAGGTTCGCCTTTCTGGACAAGCATTACCAGTTTGTGGCACTTCCATTCGGATTAGCCACTGCTCCAAGAATTTTCACAAAGGTACTAGGGTCCCTTCTAGCGGTGCTAAGACCAAGGGGCATTGCAATAGTACCTTACTTGGACGACATACTGATTCAAGCGTCGTCTCTGCCACAAGCAAAGGCTCATACGGACATTGTCCTAGCCTTTCTCAGATCTCACGGGTGGAAAGTGAACGTAGAAAAAAGTTCTCTATTCCCGTCAACAAGAGTTCCCTTCTTGGGAACAATAATAGACTCCTTAGAAATGAAGATTTTTCTGACAGAGGTCAGAAAATCAAAACTTCTAAGCTCTTGTCAAGTACTTCATTCTGTTCTTCTTCCTTCCATAGCGCAGTGCATGGAAGTAATAGGTTTGATGGTTGCGGCAATGGACATAGTTCCTTTTGCGCGAATTCATCTAAGACCATTACAACTGTGCATGCTCAGACAGTGGAATGGGGATTATACAGACTTGTCTCCGACGATCCAAGTAGATCAGAGGACCAGAGATTCACTCCGTTGGTGGCTGACCCTGGACAACCTGTCACAAGGGATGAGCTTCCGCAGACCAGAGTGGGTCATTGTCACGACCGACGCCAGTCTGGTGGGCTGGGGCGCGGTCTGGGAACCCCTGAAAGCTCAGGGTCTATGGTCTCGGGAAGAATCTCTTCTCCCGATAAACATTCTGGAACTGAGAGCGATATTCAATGCTCTCAAGGCTTGGCCTCAACTAGCAAAGGCCAAATTCATAAGGTTTCAATCAGACAACATGACGACTGTTGCATATATCAACCATCAGGGGGGAACAAGGAGTTCCCTGGCGATGGAAGAAGTGACCAAAGTAATTCAATGGGCGGAGATTCACTCCTGCCACTTGTCTGCAATCCACATCCCAGGAGTGGAAAATTGGGAAGCGGATTTTCTGAGTCGTCAGACATTTCATCCGGGGGAGTGGGAACTCCATCCGGAAACCTTTGCCCAAATAACTCAATTATGGGGCATTCCAGACATGGATCTGATGGCGTCTCGTCAGAACTTCAAGGTTCCTTGCTACGGGTCCAGATCCAGGGATCCCAAGGCGATTCTAGTAGATGCACTAGTAGCGCCCTGGACCTTCAACCTAGCTTATGTATTCCCACCGTTTCCTCTCATTCCCAGGCTGGTAGCCAGGATCAATCAGGAGAGGGCTTCGGTGATCTTGATAGCTCCTGCGTGGCCACGCAGAACTTGGTATGCAGACCTGGTGAATATGTCATCGGCTCCACCATGGAAGCTACCTTTGAGACGGGACCTTCTTGTTCAAGGTCCGTTCGAACATCCGAATCTGGCCTCACTCCAACTGACTGCTTGGAGATTGAACGCTTGATTTTATCAAAGCGTGGGTTCTCAGATTCTGTCATTGATACTCTTATTCAGGCTAGAAAGCCTGTAACTAGAAAAATTTACCATAAAATATGGAAAAAATATATCTGTTGGTGCGAATCTAAAGGATTCCCATGGAACAAGATAAAAATTCCCAAGATTCTATCCTTTCTACAAGAGGGTTTGGAGAAAGGATTATCTGCAAGTTCTTTGAAGGGACAGATTTCTGCTTTATCTGTTTTACTTCACAAAAAGCTGGCGGCTGTGCCAGATGTTCAAGCTTTTGTTCAGGCTCTGGTTAGAATCAAGCCTGTTTACAAACCTTTGACTCCTCCTTGGAGTCTCAATTTAGTTCTTTCAGTTCTTCAAGGGGTTCCGTTTGAACCCTTACATTCCGTAGATATTAAGTTATTATCTTGGAAAGTTTTGTTTTTGGTTGCAATTTCTTCTGCTAGAAGAGTTTCAGAGTTATCTGCTCTGCAGTGTTCTCCTCCTTATCTGGTGTTCCATGCAGATAAGGTGGTTTTGCGTACTAAACCTGGTTTTCTTCCGAAAGTTGTTTCTAACAAAAATATTAACCAGGAGATAGTTGTGCCTTCTTTGTGTCCGAATCCAGTTTCAAAGAAGGAACGTTTGTTGCACAATTTGGATGTAGTTCGTGCTCTAAAATTCTATTTAGAGGCTACAAAGGATTTCAGACAAACATCTTCCTTGTTTGTTGTTTATTCTGGTAAAAGGAGAGGTCAAAAAGCAACTTCTACCTCTCTCTCTTTTTGGCTTAAAAGCATCATCCGATTGGCTTATGAGACTGCCGGACGGCAGCCTCCTGAAAGAATCACAGCTCACTCCACTAGGGCTGTGGCTTCCACATGGGCCTTCAAGAACGAGGCTTCTGTTGATCAGATATGTAAGGCAGCGACTTGGTCTTTACTGCACACTTTTGCCAAATTTTACAAATTTGATACTTTTGCTTCTTCGGAGGCTATTTTTGGGAGAAAGGTTTTGCAAGCCGTGGTGCCTTCCATCTAGGTGACCTGATTTGCTCCCTCCCATCATCCGTGTCCTAAAGCTTTGGTATTGGTTCCCACAAGTAAGGATGACGCCGTGGACCGGACACACCTATGTTGGAGAAAACAGAATTTATGCTTACCTGATAAATTACTTTCTCCAACGGTGTGTCCGGTCCACGGCCCGCCCTGGTTTTTTAATCAGGTCTGATGAATTATTTTCTCTAACTACAGTCACCACGGTATCATATGATTTCTCCTATGCATATTCCTCCTTTACGTCGGTCGAATGACTGGGGAAGGCGGAGCCTAGGAGGGATCATGTGACCAGCTTTGCTGGGCTCTTTGCCATTTCCTGTTGGGGAAGAGAATATCCCACAAGTAAGGATGACGCCGTGGACCGGACACACCGTTGGAGAAAGTAATTTATCAGGTAAGCATAAATTCTGTTTTTAATTAAGTTAATTTTACCTGACAAAGTCAATGGAAAATTAGACCAACTGGCCAGCTCATTAGACATTTTTGTCCATATTTGGGGATAATTTAGTGAATACCATTTCTCAGGATCTCTAGCCAATACAATACCTAGATACTTTAGCTTTCAGTTTGCATTTTTAAATGGAGAATTTTTATAACTATCTTTTTTTTCCTTTAGCCACAGGATCTCCGATTTATTGATATTAACTTTATATCCTGCAAACGTTCCAAACTTTTCCAAAATTTGAATTAATAAAGGAATATTTCTTTGCGTGTCTTTTAAGAAGACCAATAAGTCGTCTGCATATTGTAAAAGTGTCATTCTTCTTTTCCCTATCCAAATACCTTCTAGTTCTTTCCTTAGATAGACAGCTAATGGTTCAATAGCTAAATTAAACAGGTAGAAGGAGAGTGGGCACCCTTGTCTGGTTCCCTTCTGGAGAGTAAAATTTTGTGAACTATAACCATTTGTCAGAATATTGGCTTGTGGTTCTTTATAAATCATTTGTAACAATCTGAGGAAAGAGCCTGTGATTCCAAATTCAATACACTATTTTAAGGTCTAGGAGGCTTGATTCATTTTACCAATTACCATCAAACCAATTTCTTAACACTTAAAGGGACAGTCTAGGCCAAAATAAACTTTCATGATTCAGATAGAGCATGTAATTTCTACTACAAGATACGACGAGTCCACGGATTTCATCCTTACTTGTGGGATATTATCCTCCTGCTAACAGGAAGTGGCAAGAAGCACCACCGCAGAGCTGTATATATAGCTCCTCTCTTCCCCTCCACCCCCAGTTATTCTCTTTGCCTGTGTTATACTAGGAAGAGGTAAAGTGAGGTGTTAGTTTTAGTTTCTTCAATCAAGAAGTTTTTTATTTTAAATGGTACCGGTGTGTACTATTTTCCTCAGGGGGATATGGAAGAAGATTTCTGCCCTGAGGTTGATGATCTTAGCAGCTGTAACTAAGATCCATGTTAGTTCCCACAAGACTTCTGAAGGTAACACAAGAGACATCTTCAGTGTGGAGAACGGTTTCATGCTACAAGCAGCATTGAGGTATGTGCAGCCCTTTATTTCTGAGGAGACTTGATATATCAGAACTGGCTGGCATTTATTTCCATGTAAGGGAATGGGGTAAGCAGTAGATCTGTTAAACAGAGGTGTGTTACTGGAGACCTATGTTTTATTTTTCTGTTGACATAATCATAATGAGCATTATACAAGACACTGGGAGAGGCAGAAACTGTTGATCGTTTTTTCGTTTGCACTGAATAACCGGTGTGGCTATACTGGTATATTGTTTAGGGTTTTTATATGTTCCACTTAGTTTTGCTTAAAACCGCTTCACCATGCGGTTGTTTTAGGCCTACTCGAACATTGGCCATGATAGGCAGGGCTTAATTTTGTGCGCTCAGATTCGCACTTCCTTCTGGCTGAGAAGCAGCAAGCAGTAACTCCGGTTGCTCCTAGTCAGTGATTCTCTTGTCTGGATCGTTGGCGAGTAATTTTAAAGTACCCTGGGGGCAGTTAGGCGCCACAGAGGTGCAGGGGGTATTTTTGTAAAAATTTACATTTTTGTGATTTGTTACTTTTAGAGGTTAATTTCCCCCCTTACTCTTGGGGTGCAATAATTTTTGGAGCCATTAAGGAGTTTCAGTTTATTTTTAGAGCAAATTAACATTTTTTAAGCAGTTTTGGGAAAAATTGTGCGCTTTTTATTTCTTAAAGGCACAGTACACGTTTTTCAAAAATTTGTTTAAAGCAATAAATAAAGTGTTTAACGACTTCTGTGGTTATTACTAGTCTGTTCAACATGTCTGATATTGAGGAATCTCATTGTTCTATGTGTTTAGAAGCTATTGTGGAACCCCCTCTTACATCGTATACCTTTTGTACTGAAAGGGCCTTACATTGTAAAAAGCATATTTTAGGTCAACAAAGTGTGCCTAAGGATGATTCTCAGTCTGAAGAGAATCAGGATATGCCATCCAATTCTCCCCAAGTGTCACAACCTTTAACGCCCACACAAGCGACGCCAAGTACCTCTAGTGCGTCTAATTCTTTTACTCTGCAGGTGATGTCTGCAGTTATGTCAACTACCCTTACAGAGGTATTATCTAAATTACCAGTGTTACAGGGTAAACGCAGTAGGTCAGGTATTAATGTGAATACTGAATCCTCTGATGCTTTATTGGCTATTTCCTCACAGTGCTCTGAGTTGGGGGTCAGGGAATTGCTGTCTGAGGGAAAGCTTTCAGACTGAGGGAATGTGTTACCTCAGACAGATTCGGACGTTATGTCCTTTAAATTTAAGCTTGAAAACTCCGCCTGTTACTTCGGGAGGTTTTAGCGACTCTGGATGATTGTGACCCTATTGTGATACCACCAGAGAAATTGTGTAAGATGGACAAATATCTAGAGGTGCTTACTTACACTGATGTTTTTCCGGTTCCTAAGAGAATTTCGGAAATTATAAAAAAGGAATGGGATAGACCAGGTATACCGTTTTCTCCCCCTCCTAATTTTAAGAAAATGTTTCCCATATCAGACACCATTCGGGACTCGTGGCAAACGGTCCCTAAGGTAGAGGGAGCTATATCTACCCTGGCTAAGCGTACAACTATACCCATTGAGGACAGTTCTGCTTTCAAAGACCCTATGGATAAAAAGTTAGAGGGTCTTCTAAAGAAATTATTTATTAATCAGGGTTTTCTTTTACAACCTACGGCTTGCGTTGTTCCAGTAACTACTGCAGCAGCTTTTTGGTTTGAGGCTCTGGAAGAGTCTCTGAAGGTTGAGACTCCCTTAGATGACATTTTGGATAGAATTAAGGCTCTCAAGCTAGCTAATTCTTTTATTACTGATGCCACTTTTCAAATTGCTAAATTAGCGGCGAAAAATGCAGGATTTGCTATTCTAGCACGTAGAGCGTTATGGCTCAAATCTTGGTCTGCTGATGTGTCATCAAAAACTAAGCTTTTAGCTATTCCCTTTAAAGGTAAGACCCTTTTTGGGCCTGAATTGAAGGAAATAATTTCTGACATTACTGGAGGTAAAGGCCATGCCCTTCCTCAGGATAAGTCTGTTAAGATGAGGGGTAAACAAAATTATTTTCTTTCCTTTCGGAATTTTAAAGGAGGACCCTCTGCTTCCTCTTCCTCCACAAAGCAGGAAGGGAATTTTTCCCAATCTAAGTCAGTCTGGAGACCCAACCAGACCTGGAATAAAGGTAAACAATCCAAGAAGCCCGCTGCTGCTACAAAGACAGCATGAAGGGGCGGCCCCCTATCCGGGACCGGATCTTGTAGGGGGCTGACTTTCTTTCTTTGCTCAGGCTTGGGCAAGAGATGTTCAGGACCCCTGGACGCTGGAAATCGTGACCCACGGGTATCAACTGGAATTCAAGGATTTTCTCCCAAGAGGGAGATTTCATCATTCACAATTATCTGTAGACCAGATAAAAAGAGAGGCGTTCTTACGCTGTGTAAAAGACCTCTCTACCATGGGAGTAATTTGTCCCGTTCCAAAACCGGAACAGGGACAGGGGTTTTACTCAAATCTTTTCGTGGTTCCCAAAAAAGAGGGAACTTTCAGACCCATTTTAGATCTCAAGTGTCTAAACAAGTTTCTCAGAGTCCCATCGTTCAAGATGGAGACTATACGTACAATCTTACCAATGATCCAGGAGGGTCAATATATGACTACCGTGGAATATGAAGGTAAGGATGCTTACCTTCATATTCTTATCCATAAGGATCATCAGGGCCGCCATCAGGGGGTGACAGGGGTAACTCCTGTCAGGGGCCCAATGGGCCAGAGGGGTCCCATGAGGCAAGAACTTAAAAAAAATTAAAAAAAAAAATTAAATTTTGGCAGCCACCAGTGGGTACTACAGCAGAGTGCTAATTGAGCATGGGAAATGTTATTACAAGGAGTAAAGTATTAGCATTTGAGAGGATTTCTGAGTGTGCCCTAAACCACTATGCACAGGGTGAGACAGACTTGGCACTTTGTTTGTACAGTGTGTGTTTGAGTCAGATGGCAGATCACTTTAATTTGCAGAGGAGATATGACTTACTAAGCAAGTGTTTTTTATTTCTTTGTGCACTTTCAGATTGTAACTTTAGTGTGGTAGTAGTTGTATGGTGGGGCCAGGGGTCCATAAAAACAAATTCTTTTAGCAGCAGTGTATTTATGATTATTTGTCACAGGGAAGAAACAATGGCGCTACTCAAAAATAATGAACTTTCCCCGTTTGAAAGAAAATTTGTATATCTGATACTAATTATTTAAATAGTAATGTGTTAGGGATTGGTGCTTGTACCGGTTTAACAATCTATATAGAAAATCAGTAAAGAACTGATGACAGGGTACAAATATAGCACTCATGAACGTTTAAAAAAGTGGTTGAGGAAATAAACTAAAATATAACTTTTACTAGATAATATTAAAAACTGGGGTTATACACACACTTTAAAATAATATATTAGTCTACTACCATAGAGCCAGGAAAAAAATTATACTGGTTCTTTAGAGACAAAAAAACCCTGTTGGGATATTAATTTGGTCTCATATATAAATAACTAGCCACAAGTACAAAAAAAGATACTCATGGATTTGCGTCTACAATCAACCTTTAGTGATAGATGAGTATATCAGACCACTGTATTACGTGATAAAATGTATTTGTGAGTGGTACTGGAACATGATGTATGCAGTTGTTTAACTTTGATTCTCAAAGGTACAATAGATGGATATATATGAGGCTAGAATTCTTGCCTTACAAAATATCTGTCTGTGTGTAGCATTATACCATTAGTAAGCAAAAATGTATATTAGCCTTATTTAAATTGATCGTATTATTTCCTAGATAAACTGACTCTAGGTATCCTTATCTGTTGCTGGTACTTAATAACCCTTTATATAGGAGTCTGGAAATACCAGAAAATAGGTACCTGCTAATAACTATGATATTCCATTCTTAGATAGTTTCACCATACCGGAGCAGATAATCTTTATTAATGGTGGAAAAAAAAAAATATATATATATATATATATATATCTCTACATCTGTACCTAAATTAGTGATAAGATAAACAATCCTACCGAGCCACAAAGTAACTTAAACCAAATGTTGCTATATGTTTCCTGATATATTCCAAAAAATATTGGACATCTATTTCATAGGTTATTATAATTTATCAAAACAAGTATATCTAATAAAATTATGGAATAATTGTTATATCAAGGAAAAATAGGACATTACTGTCTTGTTAAGTCATAAGTAGTAAAATACCTATACCTTGTATTTACCATAGATAGCTGTATCCAGAAAATCCGGACACCTATACCTTGTTATTACCATAGATAAATTGTTTTGTTTGTTAAATTAATTATGTTTTTTAAATTGTCATAGATAGTCAGAAAGTGCCTATGTCCAAGGATTGACGTACGTAGCAGCTAAGTTATGGACCACCTGGTGGCTGAATACTAAATTACGCCAGTACCTTAGTCAGGAAAAGCCTGACTTCTATACCTTGTTAATACCGTAAATAGAGACTAATCTCATTAGGTTAAATACCTGATAAACTCTGACAATGCTGCGAAGTAGAATAGACCTAAACAACTGACAGTATCCAGTATTATTTTCTAACAGCCGATATAGGTGTTTTATAACCAAAGCTCAGATACCCGGTTATACTCATTAGCCATTCACAACGGTAATAACAAGGTATAGCAGTTGGGCTTTTCCTGACTAAGATACTGGGTTTATCAGGTATTTAACCTAATGAGATTAGTCTCTATTTACGGTATTAACAAGGTATAGAAGTCAGGCTTTTCCCGACTCAGATACTGGTGTGATCTAGTATTTATTTAAAACTCAGTCGCTATTAACGGTAATAACAAGGTATAGAAGTCAGGCTTTTCCTGACTAAGGTACTGGCGTGATTTAGTATTCAGCCACCAGGTGGTCCATAACTTAGCTGCTACGTACGTCAATACTTGGACATAGGCACTTTCTGACTATCTATGACAATTTAAAAAACATAATTAATTTAACAAACAAAACAATTTATCTATGGTAATAACAAGGTATAGGTGTCCGGATTTTCTGGATACAGCTATCTATGGTAAATACAAGGTATAGGTATTTTACTACTTATGACTTAACGAGACAGTAATGTCCTATTTTTCCTTGATATAACAATCATTCCATAATTTTATTCCATAATTTTATTAGATATACTTGTTTTGATAAATTATAATAACCTATGAAATTGATGTCCAATATTTTTTGGAATATATCAGGAAACATATAGCAACATTTGGTTCAAGTTACTTTGTGGCTCGGTAGGATTGTTTATCTTATCACTAATTTAGGTACAGATGTAGATATATATATATATATATTTCTCCACCATTAATAAAGATTATCTGCTCCGGTATGGTGAAACCATCTAAGGATGGAATATCATAGTTATTAGCAGGTACCTATTGTCTGGTATTTCCAGACTCCTATATAAAGGGTTATTAAGTACCACCAACAGATAAAGATACCTAGAGTCAGTTTATCTAGGAAATAATACGATCAATTTAAATAAGGCTAATATATCTTTTTGCTTACTAACGGTATAATGCTACACACAGACAGATCTTTTGTCAGGCAAGAATTCTAGCCTCATATATATCCATCTATTGTACCTTTGAGAATCAAAGTTAAACAACTGCATACATCACGTTCCAGTACCACTCACAAATACATTTTATCACGTAATACAGTGGTCTGAGATACTCATCTATCACTAAAGGTTGATTGTAGACGCGAATCCATGAGTATTTTTTTTCGTACTTGTGGTTAGTTATTTATATATGAGACCAAATTAATATCCCAACAGGATTTTTTTGTCTCTAAAGAACCAGTATAAATTTTTTCCTGGCTCTTAATATATTATTTTAAAGTGTGTGTATAACCCCAGTTTTTAATATTATCTAGTAAAAGTTATATTTTAGTTTATTTCCTCAACCATTTTTTTAAACGTTCATGAGTGCTATATTTGTACCCTGTCATCAGTTCTTTACTGATTTTCTATATATATTTATGATTATTTGACAATGCTTTAGAAATTCTATGTTTAAAACCATGCAGAAATGTTTCCTCCTCAATAAACAAATGGTAGGTGCCCTTTTGGAAGATATGTATATATACCTGTATATATTATTATTATTATTATTATTATTGGTTATTTTAAGATTTTTAAATCTGCATAAAGTGTTATACTCTCAGACTAAGATTGCTCAGTGTTTGAAATGAGACAGGTTAACTTAAAACCGTTCAGTTTACACTACAGCTGACTTAATTTTGAAATACATACCAACAAGCCTTAAATGCTGCATTTAACTAGATCTAATGGTATGAGTACCACAGCTTATGTTTTCACCAAGACCATATAGTGTACAAATGTTCCCATATGTCAGCTGTACTTATGGATTTTGAAAATGCTGTACTCTATATTTGAAGTGGTGCTCTTGGTTGGGGAAAATGGGGAAAAAACAAACAAACATATGTCAACCTTTTAAAAGTACTTTTCTTCATCTAGCCATCTACCCAGATCATTAATGTACAATTTTGAATTCACGGAATTATTTTTATTTACACATTTACAAATATGATTCTTTAAAAAGTGATCTCTTAATTTCTGCAATTGTCTGTTCCTTTTTAGGACATTTTGACCTTACTACTGATCATTCACATCTTTCTACAGACTTTGAGAATAATGAGACCTTTACAGAAGTCACCAATCCACCATTTAACCTTTAAATTATTGTTTAGGCAGTTCAGGGCCCTTCCTTTCAGCCATTGCATGCTGTTATCATTTAGTTGACATTTTCCTTTACAAAAAGATAATCAGAACTCCATATTTTGTATTCTAAATCTCCTTTTCTTTCATGTAATTAGCAAGAGTCCATGAGCTAGTGACGTATGGGATATACATTCCTACCAGGAGGGGCAAAGTTTCCCAAACCTCAAAATGCCTATAAATACACCCCTCACCACACCCACAAATCAGTTTTACAAACTTTGCCTCCTATGGAGGTGGTGAAGTAAGTTTGTGCTAGATTCTACGTTGATATGCGCTCCGCAGCAGGTTGGAGCCCGGTTTTCCTCTCAGCGTGCAGTGAATGTCAGAGGCATGTGAAGAGAGTATTGCCTGTTTGAATTCAATGATCTCCTTCTACGGGGTCTATTTCATAGGTTCTCTGTTATCGGTCGTAGAGATTCATCTCTTACCTCCCTTTTCAGATCGACGATATACTCTTATATATATATATATACCATTACCTCTGCTGATTTTCGTTTCAGTACTGGTTTGGCTTTCTACAAACATGTAGATGAGTGTCCTGGGGTAAGTAAGTATTATTTTCTGTGACACTCTAAGCTATGGTTGGGCACTTTTTTATAAAGTTCTAAATATATGTATTCAAACATTTATTTGCCTTGACTCAGAATGTTCAACATTCCTTTTTTTCAGACAGTCAGTTTCATATTTGAGATAATGCATTTGAATCAATCATTTTTCTTACCTTAAAAATTTGACTTTTTCCCTGTGGGCTGTTAGGCTCGCGGGGGCTGAAAATGCTTCATTTTATTGCGTCATTCTTGGCGCGGACTTTTTTGGCGCAAAAAATCTTTTCTGTTTCCGGCGTCATACGTGTCGCCGGAAGTTGCATCATTTTTTGACGTTCTTTTGCGCCAGATGTGGCGTCATTTTTGGCGCCAAAAGCATTTAGGCGCCAAATAATGTGGGCGTCTTTTTTGGCGCTAAAAAAATATGGGCGTCGCTTTTGTCTCCACATTATTTAAGTCTCATTTTTCATTGCTTCTGGTTGCTAGAAGCTTGTTCTTTGGCATTTTTTCCCATTCCTGAAACTGTCATTTAAGGAATTTGATCAATTTTGCTTTATATGTTGTTTTTTCTCTTACATACTGCAAGATGTCTCACGTTGCATCTGAGTCAGAAGATACTTCAGGAAAATCGCTGTCTGGTGCTGGAACTACCAAAGCTAAGTGTATCTGCTGTAAACTTTTGGTAGCTGTTCCTCCAGCTGTTGTTTGTATTGAATGTCATGACAAACTTGTTAATGCAGATAATATTTCCTTTAGTAAAGTACCATTACCTGTTGCAGTTCCAACAACATCTAATGTTCAGAGTGTTCCTGATAACATAAGAGATTTTGTTTCTGAATCCATTAAGAAGGCTATGTCTGTTATTCCTCCTTCTAGTAAACACAAAAAATCTTTTAAAACTTCTCTTTATCCAGATGAATTTTTAAATGAACATCATCATTCTGATTCTAATGATTCTTCTGGTTCAGAGGATTCTGTCTCAGAGGTTGATGCTGATAAATCTTCATATTTATTTAAAATGGAATTTATTCGTTCTTTACTTAAAGAAGTTTTAATTGCTTTAGAAATTGAGGATTCTGGTCCTCTTGATACTAAATCTAAACGTTTAGACAAGGTCTTTAAATCTCCTGTGGTTATTCCAGAAGTTTTTCCTGTTCCTGGTGCTATTTCTGAAGTAATTTCCAGAGAATGGAATAATTTGGGTAATTCATTTACTCCTTCTAAACGTTTTAAGCAATTATATCCTGTGCCGTCCGACAGATTAGAGTTTTGGGACAAAATCCCTAAAGTTGATGGGGATATTTCTACCCTTGCTAAACGTACTACTATTCCTACGGCAGATGGTACTTCCTTTAAGAATCCTTTAGATAGGAAAATTGAATCCTTTCTAAGAAAAGCTTATCTGTGTTCAGGTAATCTTCTTAGACCTGCTATATCATTGGCTGATGTTGCTGCAGCTTCAACTTTTTGGTTGGAAACTTTAGCGCAACAAGTAACAGATCATGATTCTCATAATATTATTATTCTTCTTCAACATGCTAATAATTTTATCTGTGATGCCTTTTTTGATATTATCAGAGTTGATGTCAGGTTTATGTCTCTAGCTATTTTAGCTAGAAGAGCTTTATGGCTTAAAACTTGGAATGCTGATATGTCTTCTAAATCGACTCTACTTTCCCTTTCTTTCCAGGGTAATAAATTATTTGGTTCTCAGTTGGATTCTATTATCTCAACTGTTACTGGTGGGAAAGGAACTTTTTTACCACAGGATAAAAAATCTAAAGGTAAAAACAGGGCTAATAATCGTTTTCGTTCCTTTCGTTTCAACAAAGAACAAAAGCCTGATCCTTCATCCTCAGGAGCAGTTTCAGTTTGGAAACCATCTCCAGTCTGGAATAAATCCAAGCCTTCTAGAAAAGCAAAGCCAGCTTCTAAGTCCACATGAAGGTGCGGCCCTCATTCCAGCTCAGCTGGTAGGGGCAGATTACGTTTTTTCAAAGAAATTTGGATCAATTCTGTTCACAATCTTTGGATTCAGAACATTGTTTCAGAAGGGTACAGAATTGGTTTCAAGATAAGACCTCCTGCAAAGAGATTTTTTCTTTCCCATGTCCCAGTAAACCCAGTGAAAGCTCAAGCATTTCTGAAATGTGTTTCAGATCTAGAGTTGGCTGGAGTAATTATGCCAGTTCCAGTTCTGGAACAGGGGCTGGGGTTTTATTCGAATCTCTTCATTGTACCAAAGAAGGAGAATTCCTTCAGACCAGTTCTGGATCTAAAAATATTGAATCGTTATGTAAGGATACCAACATTCAAAATGGTAACTGTAAGGACTATCTTGCCTTTTGTTCAGCAAGGGCATTATATGTCTACAATAGATTTACAGGATGCATATCTGCATATTCCGATTCATCCAGCTCACTATCAGTTCCTGAGATTCTCTTTTCTGGACAAGCATTACCAGTTTGTGGCTCTGCCGTTTGGCCTAGCTACAGCTCCAAGAATTTTTACAAAGGTTCTCGGTGCCCTTCTGTCTGTAATCAGAGAACAGGGTATTGTGGTATTTCCTTATTTGGACGATATCTTGGTACTTGCTCAGTCTTCACATTTAGCAGAATCTCATACGAATCGACTTGTGTTGTTTCTTCAAGATCATGGTTGGAGGATCAATTCACTAAAAAGTTCATTGATTCCTCAGACAAGGGTAACCTTTTTGGGTTTCCAGATAGATTCAGTGTCCATGACTCTGTCTTTGACAGACAAGAGACGTCTAAAATTGATTTCAGCTTGTCGAAACCTTCAGTCACAATCATTCCCTTCGGTAGCCTTATGCATGGAAATTATAGGTCTTATGACTGCTGCATCGGACGCGATCCCCTTTGCTCGTTTTCACATGCGACCTCTTCAGCTCTGTATGCTGAACCAATGGTGCAGGGATTACACAAAGATATCTCAATTAATATCTTTAAAACCGATTGTACGACATTCTCTGACGTGGTGGACAGATCATCATCGTTTAATTCAGGGGGCTTCTTTTGTTCTTCCGACCTGGACTATAATCTCAACAGATGCAAGTCTTACAGGTTGGGGAGCTGTGTGGGGGTCTCTGACGGCACAAGGGGTTTGGGAATCTCAGGAGGTGAGATTACCGATCAATATTTTGGAACTCCGTGCAAATTTCAGAGCTCTTCAGTCTTGGCCTCTTCTGAAGAGAGAGTCGTTCATTTGTTTTCAGACAGACAATGTCACAACTGTGGCATACATCAATCATCAAGGAGGGACTCACAGTCCTCTGGCTATGAAAGAAGTATCTCGAATTCTGGTTTGGGCGGAATCCAGCTCCTGTCTAATCTCTGCGGTTCATATCCCAGGTATAGACAATTGGGAAGCGGATTATCTCAGTCGCCAAACGTTGCATCCGAGCGAATGGTCTCTTCACCCAGAGGTATTTCTTCAGATTGTTCAAATGTGGGAACTCCCAGAAATAGATCTGATGGCTTCTCATCTAAACAAGAAACTTCCCAGGTATCTGTCCAGATCCCGGGATCCTCAGGCGGAGGCAGTGGATGCATTATCACTTCCTTGGAAGTATCATCCTGCCTATATCTTTCCGCCTCTAGTTCTTCTTCCAAGAGTAATCTCCAAGATTCTGAAGGAATGCTCGTTTGTTCTGCTGGTAGCTCCAGCATGGCCTCACAGGTTTTGGTATGCGGATCTTGTCCGGATGGCCTCTTGCCAGCCGTGGACTCTTCCGTTAAGACCAGACCTTCTGTCGCAAGGTCCTTTCTTCCATCAGGATCTCAAATCCTTAAATTTAAAGGTATGGAGATTGAACGCTTGATTCTTGGTCAAAGAGGTTTCTCTGACTCTGTGATTAATACTATGTTACAGGCTCGTAAATCTGTATCTAGAGAGATATATTATAGAGTCTGGAAGACTTATATTTCTTGGTGTCTTTCTCATCATTTTTCCTGGTATTCTTTTAGAATTCCGAGAATTTTACAGTTTCTTCAGGATGGTTTAGATAAAGGTTTGTCCGCAAGTTCCTTGAAAGGACAAATCTCTGCTCTTTCTGTTCTATTTCACAGAAAGATTGCTAATCTTCCTGATATTCATTGTTTTGTACAAGCTTTGGTTCGTATAAAACCTGTCATTAAGTCTATTTATCCTCCTTGGAGTTTGAATTTGGTTCTGGGGGCTCTTCAAGCTCCTCCTTTTGAACCCATGCATTCATTGGACATTAAATTAATTTCTTGGAAAGTTTTGTTCCTTTTGGCCATCTCTTCTGCCAGAAGAGTCTCTGAATTATCTGCTCTTTCTTGTGAGTCTCCTTTTCTGATTTTTCATCAGGATAAGGCGGTGTTGCTAACTTCTTTTGAATTTTTACCTAAGGTTGTGAATTCCAACAACATTAGTAGAGAAATTGTGGTTCCTTCATTATGTCCTAATCCTAAGAATTCTAAGGAGAAATCGTTGCATTCTTTGGATGTTGTTAGAGCTTTGAAATATTATGTTGAAGCTACTAAGTCTTTCCGAAAGACTTCTAGTCTATTTGTCATCTTTTCCGGTTCTAGAAAAGGTCAGAAAGCTTCTGCCATTTCTTTGGCATCTTGGTTGAAATCCTTAATTCACCATGCTTATGTCGAGTCGGGTAAAACTCCGCCTCAAAGGATTACAGCTCATTCTACTAGGTCAGTTTCAACTTCCTGGGCGTTTAGGAATGAGGCTTCGATTGATCAGATTTGCAAAGCAGCAACTTGGTCCTCTTTGCATACTTTTACTAAATTCTACCATTTTGATGTGTTTTCTTCTTCTGAAGCAGTTTTTGGTAGAAAAGTACTTCAGGCAGCGGTTTGTTTGAATCTTCTGCTTATGTTTTCATTAAACTTTATTTTGGGTGTGGATTATTTTCAGCAGGAATTGGCTGTCTTTATTTTATCCCTCCCTCTCTAGTGACTCTTGCGTGGAAAGATCCACATCTTGGGTAGTCATTATCCCATACGTCACTAGCTCATGGACTCTTGCTAATTACATGAAAGAAAACATATTTTATGTAAGAACTTACCTGATAAATTCATTTCTTTCATATTAGCAAGAGTCCATGAGGCCCACCCTTTTTGTGGTGGTTATGATTTTTTTGTATAAAGCACAACTATTCCAATTCCTTATTTTATATGCTTTCGCACTTTTTTTATCACCCCACTTCTTGGCTATTCGTTAAACTGATTTGTGGGTGTGGTGAGGGGTGTATTTATAGGCATTTTGAGGTTTGGGAAACTTTGCCCCTCCTGGTAGGAATGTATATCCCATACGTCACTAGCTCATGGACTCTTGCTAATATGAAAGAAATGAATTTATCAGGTAAGTTCTTACATAAATTATGTTTTTTTTACAAAACTGTAGTCTACCTCATTACTTGTCAGGTCAATGTAATCAAGTGCTGAGTGTCTGTTTGGGTGTCTGTGTCTGAGTGTGTTTGTGTGTTTCTTTGCGGCTAGAGTGTCTATATGTGAATCCTTATGTGTGAGTGTTTGTGTGTGTTTCAGTGTATGGGTGAGTCTGTGTGTTTTTATGTTACTACCTTTACAACATTTCCAAGTTTAAATAGACACTTAAGAATAAAGTGCAAATACGTTTTAGTCACTTGGTCAAAAATTGCACATGTCAAAGGAGGGGGGGGGGCTGATCAATGGTTAAGTCAGGGGCCCCAAAATTTCTAGTGGCGGCCCTGAGGATCATCATCAGTTTCTAAGGTTTGCCTTCCTGGACAAACATTATCAATTCGTGGCTCTCCCCTTCGGGTTGGCCACAGCACCCAGAATCTTCACAAAGGTTCTAGGGTCTCTTCTGGAGGTTCTCAGACCGCGAGGCATAGCAGTGGCGCCTTATCTGGACGACATTTTGATCCAGGCGTCAACCTATCATCTGACAAGATCTCACACGGACTCAGTCCTGTCTTTCATGGGTAAACTGTTATCAACATAATAGTTACCATTGAACTTGCAACCCATTAACTTAAAACTCTCTGGATTAAGGGGCAATAACTGAATGCTGATACTATGTCAATTTTTGATAAAAAAAGCTCCCTTACTCAAGGCACGCACCATATGCACTGCCCTGTCAAAAGACTGGTATTCAACTGATGAATCATTTTTAGCTATTGCATCATTTACTGACTCTTCCCCAGGGTAAGATAGGTGTTGGATCATCCTGTACTTGCCCTGCTCCTTCTTTGGGACTACGCCTAAGGGACACACTCCTAAATCCTCATTCAGTTTTTCTTTAAATGGGCCTGTCATCCTCCCTAATTTTACCTCCTTGTCCAATTTCTCTTGCAGCACCTCTGGGAACTCTATGGCTGACTTTAAATTTCTCGCCTTACCTGCCCCTTTCACCTCAAATTGAATTGGTACCACAAAACCCTCAGACAAACCATGCTCTAGAAATTTTCTATCCTCTGTTCTCATATGCCTGTAATTCCTGTAACAACCTATCTATTTTCAGCAGTGTTTCGGACAACCCCCAATCCAACTCCACTGCTGTTATTACCCTGCTCTCGAAAGGAATACCTGGGCCCATTCACATTGCCCCTTTTACAATCCACGCCAGGGTGACTTCCGTTACAATATCTACACACATGCCTATATTTACAGGAATTCCCTCTATCACACCTCTTATTGTAAAGACAAAATTATTTTTCTGCCATAGAATGGTGTTCATCACCTTATATCCCCTATGCAACCCCTCCTCCTAGTGACATCACGCATATTAATTAATCCAGGAGAAGCATGACCAGCTGAAACTGTAAACCTGGCTTACTCCCCCACTCCTTATCTGGTTACCTAGCTTCTAAACAATGTCCTACCTTAAAACAACAAACCACCCTTACTTCCCTTCGCTAGCAAAGTAAATCCCTTAAGCTGTTCTCTTTGTATTCTGTGAGTACACTGTACTAAGGAATTTAAACTTTAGTTTTCCATTCCCTGTAATCCCATTAATTTATAACCTTCCCTTCTCCCGACTTATTTTCTTTAATTAATAATAATAAAGACCGACACAAAAGTTTAGTGTTCTCTCCCCTCCATTAGATATTTTGTTTGTTAGAATATCTCAGCAGTGTATTCAATAAATATTAGTACAGTTTAGGAGTGCCCTCCTAATTAGATTAGTTATGGATTATAAATATTAATAATTAATAACAATACAATTTTCGTCAGCAATACCTCCAATTCATATAGTAGAATCTTAGCAGTGCACTCCAGAAAAATGTTATATAATCTCAGTAGCGCACTCCAAAATAACACTATTTGAAATATTTAGCAATTAATGACAATAAGATTATTATCAAATATTAATATTTAATCCCAAATTAAATATTTCCTAATTTCTGAACAGGTTAAAAACACAGTAATTATATGTATGCAGTAAATAGAATATTGATTGTGACCAGATATATATTAATTGATTATTACCATATTAAAATTATAATATAAAGCAAGGTATAGAAATATTTAGATTAATTTATATTCAAATAAATCGTCTGTATCCTGGATATAGTCACAATATTATTAGTAATGAACTTTAAATCAAAATGAATTAACTATCAAATATCGCAATTTAATGTTACTAGATGGAACAATTTATAATTCGCCAGTAACATTAACCCATTTGGCATATGGCTTATTTAACTACGCTTTGCTAGCAAATATCCAAAACCTAATAGAATTTCTAAGAGGTATAATATAGCTATCTAACCAAATTAGTCTTATATGACTTAAATAATCAACCAGAGCAATTTATGCCTTATTAACAATTCAATATATCAACCAGTACAGCCTTAATAAGTCTGATCTAGCCACAATACAATTTCTAAAACATTTACCAGGAAACTAAAAATTAACATGAGTATAAAATACAAAAAACCCATTTCACAGTGATAAATGTACTAATGCTAGTATAATTATTATATAGGACACACTAATATATTTAATATTAATTTATAGACATAAAAATACAGCTTTAAATCACAGCTTCAGCTATGCTATTTAAAGAAAGCTTAAGCTGTAGTACCTATTTATACGTTACCAGCTAGCAATTTAGCAATGATTGAGACTTCAGCATCCAAAGTTCTTTCACAATTTTTTAGCAATTACACTGTTCCTTGGAGCCATTTCTGCAACAAAGGAAAACTGCTCTGTTCTGAAACAAGGAAAAAAAACAAAGTTTAGTGACCACTTCCTGTTGTCTCCTTCCCTATATCCCCTTTGCTCCACTCCTCCCCTTGTCTTGTCCAATGGCCTCTCGCTGGCCCCTGCCACTCCTCTCAGGTAACCCCTCTTGGCACACCTAGCCAGCCTATTGTTCTTCCAGAAGCCCCTCCCTTAGGCCGTTCCTCTCATATGCATTCAATACACTATTTTTTCCATGAAGGTATTTTGAGTAATTACATATCAAAGTGCTGTCTTGGGGGCATTAACTGTAGGCAGTACATATTATCTTAGTACATGTAATAAAAGGAACGCTGATGCTAAAACCTTTCTATCCACCTTGCATTATTATTGTCTTTTTCCTCTATTGTTATATCCACTGTAAGGTTTCTAACTAGTGTTTTTCTTTAATTGAGAGGACTCAACTGCTTTATATATATATATTTATACAGGGGTTGTATACGCTTTTATTACACATTTGTAGTAAGTTTAAAGTATAAAACACTTTGTGAGGGGGCAGAGTTAACTACAGAGCCGAATGGTCGCAGAAGTAAAGAGCTCTGCAAGCATTTAGTGAAAAATAATAGTTTTTAATAATTTATCAAAGGTCCTACCTCTCCAGACCTTCCTTACGGACTGACTCTGACCATATGGTGATAATTGTGCAAGTGGCCATTTATATTCTGTGCCTGTAAGCAGTATCCTACCAACGTAAGGCAGAGTCATCACAAAAGACACCGGAGGGTCGGGGCTCCGGTGTCTGCACCACAGGATCGGGTCTATTTGGCCTATTTTGGAGGAAGATCATGGCAGACATTCAGCGGCTGTTAACAGCCCACCCTGCCGCAACTAATCTACAAGCCGGCCCTCTCCGCTTCCGGCCTAAAGCCGTGTGCCAACCGTTCCTGATCACCAGGTTCTGGGGGGGCTCCCCCGTGACCGTCCCTACTCACCTGCTGTGCCCAAGGGGATAGTGCCGGTGCGACATCTGAGCTGCCGGAGTGGCATGAAAGGCCACCATCAACAGGGTGTGCATGTTCCTCCATTACACCACCGCCAACAAGAAGGCTGCCTGAGGGTCACCTCTGGGGCTGGGTTTTTGGATCCTGTTCGGGCTGCAGAGAGAGGTCGGAGGTAAGCCGCGAGGAGCAGATTAACGTGTAAGGGAAGCCGTTAACTAACGCCATCTTTTTTCTACGGCCTCACATTTCTCCCCATTCCAAGCCTGGAAGCCTACTTGCAGGTGTTTTATATGAAGCAATCAACTTATCCGAGCTTTCATCTTACATCCAGGGAGGCCATTCATTTGATCATCACTTAGGCCAGTCTGGGCCCTCATATCACTCCACAGGCCACATCATTCGTTGGTGTACTTCGGAGGCCACATGGGTGATTTCCCGGTTAGGCTGTAACTGTTCAGCTATCTAACCCATGATAAAGGCCTGCTCCTTTGCCAGATCATCTGAGGTCTCGTCACACAGGGGTAAGACTTTATTTTCTACCAGATCTAGACGTGTCCCCATTCCCACAAAGTTTGTGGCAACACCTTGGGCCTTTATACATTTTAATTTGAGGCCTACTCACTAGCCTACAGCTCACCAACCCAGCCTCTTATCCTGGTCGACACTTGGTCTTTCTGGCCCCACTTCACGTCCCCTAAGACAGGGTGGATAATTAACTAAACCCCGCCTATAAGCCTCCCAACTTAATCCCTGGGGGAAGAGGAAATTCTATCTTAATTGGGATGCAGCAATAGAACTACCCAGTAACATAGGAAGATTAATCATATAACTACGCTTTGTATTTGCTGGACAGCTCCTTACAGCTAGCCAAGCTCTCATATAAGCTATCCTGGACTTGGAAGTTTTGACCATATAAATCATTCTTGCATTATAGGAGCTGCTGCATCAGCTAAATTGTTCTTGGCCGTCTCACCCAAGTGTAGTGCCATTATTTTACCTAACTTAACATTTTTCTTTACAGGTTGCTAATATTAGGATGTGTGCTACCATCTTCTATACTCTGTGCTATGTTTGTTTTATGTAAAGTTACCCTTCTTTCACCAAACCACATGCACGCTTAGGTTACTGATCACACCTCTCAGATAAGATTTAGGCCCCTAGCATCTACAGGTGCCTCCTTGCACCTACATCCTTAACCCAGGGTTCTGGAATTATAACTATACCTCTAATATATTACACTTAGGGTTTTGCCCCTCCCTAGGAGTTTGAAGCTGTTTTCTGGTCTATAGCTTCTTACCGATTTGCCCCTTACACACAGCCTATTATCCTACATTTGCATTACACTATTCCATACACTGCATAGGTGAGATTTTTGCACCCCACCGTCACTTGAACTTGACACACCATTAGCGGGCTTCCCACATACAGGCCCTGGGCTCAACTTATTTTAAACTATCTCCCAACTCGGACTGCACGTATAAGAAGGGGATTTGTCTAAAGCTAAGCCCTTCACTGATAATAATTAGTTATAGGAGTGTAGTGAAACGTGCACACTGGGGACAATCTGGGCCCTCTTCAGGCCTTAACTCAACATAAATATACATTGGAGGAGTGAGAGCTTTACTGGCCTTTACGGATCTCCCCACAACTTATAAGTGCACTACCTGTTTGACCTCCCTATACAAGGTAATTGAAATTGTGAAATTGTTCATTTCTTAACTGTAAGTGTGTTCCCCTCGGGACTCCTCCTTTCCGACCCAGCTTGTCTAGGTTGGTCACTTCCACTACCACTTTCCCCTTTTAAGTCGTATCCCCTGTTCCCTGAGTCTTGAGGGGTCCCTTTGGCCCTTGCTGAGTGATAGGACACTTGTACAAGTGGAGACTGAGATTATAGTGTCCGTTTCAGAGCATTTAAGTTGTTCTTGTGTTGGCTCACTCACTAGGCTCCTATGTCTTATAATTTGCCTACAATGCTTGGTAGTCTAATAATGAAGTAATGTAGACCGTAAATGTGACATCCCTTCCAGCCCCGCTCTAAAGGTATATGAGGAAAGCGATACATCTGAATGTACTTGTGCAACTAACTTATGTTTCCTTTATTTTGTGGTGTCTATATCTCTTGAGTGTGTAAAATTTAACTACCATTCTCTCCTCTGGTTGTTGGAAACTTGTATAAAATGCCTCACACAGCTAGAAAGCACCTCAAGTCCACCCCCAAAGCCAAAAAAACAGTCTTTGATCATTTCTCACAAGCGTCCAGGGAGCCGGCTATGGAACCTAATAGGGAGTTGAGCGAGCCAGACTCTCAGGATGAGGAATCTTTATCTAGTTCCCACTCAGTGGCTGCCTCTCAGCACTTCATCACAGAGTCTACTCTTAAGAAGCTCCTGACTACTCAGACCCGTTCCATCACCCAGGAGATCCAACGTAGCTCGGCTGAGCTCAAGAAGGAAATTTCAGAGATTGGAGAAAGAGTGGATGCCTTGGAGCGTTAGCAGGATGACTTAGCTGTGGATAAATCTAATGTACTGGCCTATTCTGAGAACCTGGCCGAGCAAATTTCTCAGTTAGAGTTCAAACTAGCCAATGTAGAGGACAGATCTAGACGCAACAACATAAGATTCAGAGGCATACCAGAATCTGTTGCACCTTCTAAATTACAAGAATACTTACAGGCTCTTTTTCGAGAACTTATTGGTGCCCCTGAGGGTCTAACATGTACTATGGAGCGGGCACATAGAGCGTTGCGCTCTAGATTGGTAGCTCAGGACAAGCCGAGGGATGTTATTCTGTGCTTCCATAGTTTCCTGTATAAGGACCGGCTGATGCAGGCCGCTTTTCAAAAGCCAACACTGTGCGACAAATTCAGAGAAATTCAACTTCTTCCGGATTTATCCGCCTATACTCTCCAATAAAGGAGACAGTTCCAACCAGTCACCTCTGCTTTGCGCAAAGCTAATATCAAAATACAGATGGGGTTTCCCTATGAGACTCTTTATTACTAAAGACAACCAGACAGTTGTGGCCTCTTCGGTCTCTCAGGGAATCTCTCTTCTCACGTCATGGGGTCTGCTTCAGGAACCTCTAGCAGCACAGGCTCCAGCTCAACCCACACTACGAGCTTCGACTCCGGAGTGGGCTACAAGAGAGCAGAGACCGAAACGCCCCAAGTTGCAGCAACCCCAAGATTCTTCTGGACATTCTGGTACTGCCACCTGATTATATTATGATATCAATGGGGCCCCATTGGACTCTGATTCTACTTTCTCACTAAAGTTGCACTAATTAAGCAAATAAGTTTACTTAAATGTTCAGAATGGTTTCTTTAAGGGACTTAGAAATGAACCACTATATTATACATGTTAATGTTTATATATCTCTTTGTTACTGCACGTTTTATCTGTTTAGTTCGCATCTAATGTTTGATATTTACCGATGAGAAGTTTTGCATGTTAGAGCGGGGCTGGTATTCCGGCCCTATTACCTTAACTTTGCTTCCAAGCACTAAGTTCTCCCCCCCCCCCCCCCCGACTAAGAAACCCACTCCAGGGTTCTTCTGAGGTGGACTATTTCCACCGCACTTAAGGTACTTCCCAGTGCCTCTTTCATCCTTTCCCCCTTCTTCCCTACCTCTCCTTCCCCACACTCTATCCTAAGTAACATATACAACTTGCACAGATTGCCTACTCATAGCTATATATGACCCGACCTACACTTAGATTTTTCACTCACAATGCCAGAGGCCTTATTTCTCCACACAAGCGCAGCCTCCTGCGTTCTTATAACCCTGACATTGTCTTCCTGCAGGAAACGCATTGGTTAATAGACAAACCCCCCAGACTCTCCTCCAAGTCGTACACCCACATAGAATATGCCCCTTTTTGTAAAAAAGCCAGAGGTACAGCTATCCTGCTTCATAAGCGCATCGCCTTTGAATCCATACAGACTATCAGGGATCTGCAGGCTAGATACATAATAATGATTTGCAGACTAAACCACGTGCTTTATACGCTGGCCTCTGTATACCTCCCTAATACTCACCAGCCCAAATACCTGAAACATATTCTTCACATGATAGACCAAATTAAACAAGGCAGAGTCATTAAAGCAGGTGACTTCAACATGGTTTGGGACCCTAAAATTGATTTAAAAAAAAATCTGCTGACACAAATAAGACACACCCAGCCTCTGAACTTTTAGCCAAGAAGTTCCGTAACCTAATGTCCTGCTCAGGGTATTACAATATATGGAGAGCTACTCATCCCACAGACAAGGACTTCACACACTACTCACAACCGCACAAACAGTACGCTAGAATTGACTACATCTTTTCCACAGCAGACTCGCTAGACCTCACCACACAAACCAACATATCACTCTGTGCATGGTCGGACCATGATCACGTTTTAGCTGACATCCAATCAATAAACTCTTCTCTCTCTAGACCCCTCTGGAGAATGCCCCACAACTTGTTGAGCGATATCCCGTTTAGAGAGGTATTGCGCACTGAGATTAAACATTTCATACAAGCAAATGACAACATTCAGGTCAAAGACAATACCCTATGGGGTGCTGCAAAAGCGACAATACGGGGACTCATAATCTGTAAACAGGTGAGCAATAGAAAGAAAGCTGGTCTGATGCTTTCACAGGCCCATATCCAGTTGAGGAATCTTGAATCTCAAAACAGAGTAGCCACTTCATCCATTCTGATGAGTCAGATTATTACCATCAAAAATCACATCTCCCAAATCGAACTCAAAAGGACCCAAACCAATTTAACCAAACTGAAACCGTTATTTTACTACAAAAGTAATAAAGCAGATACCCTTCTGGCCAACAAACTCAGATGTAGAGCGGGCGCTTCGCTCATACATAGCATTCGGACTACCCAATCCCTTCTTAAAATCCCCTCTCACATTGGAGATGAGTTTGCCAAATACTACTCAAATCTTTACAAAATAAACAGCTCTGAAAATCCTAACCCGATGCTCCCAGAGGTTATGTGCAGTTACCTATAATCCCTGAATCTCCCTACGCTCTCCACAGACCAGTGTGACCAACTAAAATCTCCCTTTACCTTAACCGAAGTACGACAGGTCATTAAAAACTCAAAACCCTTTAAATCCCCTGGCCCTGATGGTTTTCCGGCCCATTTTTATAAAACGTTTAATCAGGAGCTCTCACCCCTACTTCTCAAATTTTACAACCTTGCCCGAAATGAGGGCACTTTGAAGAAAGAATTTCTTGAAGCCCATATTATAACGATCCTTAAACCCAACAAAGACCCTTCCCTATGCTCCAGCTACCATCCAATATCACTTATTAACACTGATATAAAGTTCTATTCCAAATTATTGGCCAACGGAATAGCATCCCTTTTGCCACATCTCATTAATCCTGATCAGGTGGGATTTGTCCCAGGGCGAGAGGGTCCGGATAACACACGTCGCCTTTTAAATATTCTTAGCCTTTCCTCTAGCCTCCGTAAACCTTTGTCGGTTATTTCACTTGACGCCGAAAAGGCCTTTGATCGTGTGCGCTGGCGGTTTCTGTGGGTGGTCCTTGAGGCCTTCGGTTTTCCTAGTGAGCTAATTCTGGCAATTAGGGCCCTATATTCTTCTCCCTCCGCTTTGGTGAAAGGGCTTGGTTTCCATTCGGCCCCATTTGACATAACAAATGGCACCAGACAGGGCTGCCCCCTGTCGCCTTTACTGTTCGCTATGGCTATCAAACCGCTAGCAGCACAGATTAGAGCTGATCCCCTAATCAAAGGTGTCACTCTCTATGGAACGGTCCATAAAATAGCCTTATTCGCGGATGACGTGACTCTATTTTCGTCAGACCTTGAACTAACTATTCCAAGATTATTACAAATAGTAGATTCTTATAATGCCCACTCCTATTATAAACTAAACCTAACAAAAACCGAGATATATACCCAAGATATCCATAGTTCGCGCTTATCCCCTCTGAAATCCAACTATTCCTTCAATTGAACAGAGTCCTCCCCTTAGGAGTTAGGTTATCGGGTGATTTAAGTCGGGTCATTAAAAATAATTATTTACCCCTACTGACCGAGCTCCGCTCTCTCAATAAAACTTGGAATTTGACCCATGTTTCATGGCTAGACAGGATAGCAGCGCTTAAAATGTCTTTCCTGCCTAGACTTACATACCTATTTCGCTGTCTCCCCGTTAAGGTTCCTAAATACATCCTACTACAGTTTCAGGGTGAATTTACTAAACACATCTGGCGTAGGAAGCCTCCTAGAGTGGCGCACAAACTTCTCCAACTACCTAGGAACAGGGGAGGTATAAGCTCTCCCTCTGTTCTTAGATATTATGAGGGTTCTATGCTTACCCATATTGCTCAGTGGGGAGTTAAACAATCCACATGTAAATGGAGGTCTATTGAGCAGGCCTCTTTACCCTATAGTTTAGAAATCAGAGATCTGATCTGGACTCCCCTACACTGCCACAGGGAACTAGGTATAACCAACCCCATCATTCGTGAATGCCTAAAGCTTTGGGACAGCCTCCGTCACTTCACACATATAGCCCCACACCCCTCTCCCATTACCTCTCTGGCTGGACTTCTTATGGGTTTACAGGATACCCACCCTAATAGATGGGCCCAATTGGGGATCACTACGGTATCAGACCTTTGGATTACCAACCCAAAGGCTGGCTTTAAGCCCATTTCTCAGATTGGAGAGGATCGTGTTCTTCCTCGATATCTCTCATTTCAATATCACAGAATCAAAAGCTTTCTGGTAAATTGGGGCTGTAATCCCACTCTAGCTCGCCCACTGACCGCCTGGGAATCCGTTTGGAATCTAGGAAACAGACTTTGTGGCCCCTTATCATTCCACTATACCCTTTTAGGTTCCTCTTCATCTGCAGATACTCCGACCCACCTACTGAGATGGGAGGCCCTTCTAGAGATGACCACTACAATGGAGACCTGGGGACGCACCTTTGAACTCACACAAAAAGCTATTCATTGCACTACTTTGTTTGAAACTTACTACAAACTGTGTTAGCACACTGGTACTACGTCCCTTCCAGACTCTCTAAAATGTTCCCAAATGTATCCTCTGACTGTTGGAGAAATTGTGGCCAGAAGGGTAACATTATGCATATATGGTGGGAATGCCCTAAGCTCTGCCCCTTATGGAATATTTGCTTTCTTGTACTATCCAAATTGGGCATCTCTCTCCGTAAATCGCCCGCAGTAGCTCTACTACACATAGGCCTGCACTCCCTTCCTAAACACCACTCTTATTTATGCATATATCTTTTTATGTCTATTAAGCATACTATTGCATGCGCTTGGAAGAGCGAGTGCCTTCCAAATTGGTCTAAAATTTTCTACTCAATGGCTTACCTGTACACTATGGAGAAAGACATTTACTACAAATTAGGCACATCAGACCTTTTGGAATTAATTTTGGCGGACTGGCAGCTCCACTACGACATGACCTGGAAGCCGAACCCCATCACTACAGATTGACCCTTTCCCCTAGTATAACCTAATCGGGTAATTATATAACCTCTGTTGCATTTGTTGGAATATGTATACCCACCTATAACATTTGTATTCGATGGTCAATTTAGATCTAAGATTCATTCAATGTTGTTGAAATTGTCCTCCTCCTTTTCTTTTTATTGTAATTTCTTGAAGTTTTCAATAAAGCTTTGAAAAATAAAAAAATAAATAAAAAAAACACTTTGTATATAGTTATAAACTTATTAATAACATAAACTTATCTTGCCTAAAAAGATCAGTTTTTTCTTCAGATGCCATCAAGCTGAGGCAGGGATAGACAGGCACACAGTCAGGGACAGACAGACGCATACAGCTCTCGTAAACACACACAGCTTTCGCAAACGCACACACATCACAGGAAGAGAAGACAGCTGGGTCCCTTTAATTCAACTTTTCAGCTGAGTAACGACAAATGGCTGTCCACAGCATCAAATAGTAAAAATAAATTCTTTATTCAGGAATCAGACATACAAAACAGCAATATTTCAGGGTTTTCCCTTTAGCATGCATGGTTTTTATGTCTGATTCCTGAATAAAGAACTTTTTAAAATTTGGTGCTGTTGACAGCTATTTGTTGTTACATAGAGGTATAGGAGCATAGCCCTGCGTCTTCACTGGCACCTCTATCCTCATGGAGTTGCTGTTTCAGTTTATGGGAGACTGCAACTGATGAGGGAATATAGCGAATTTGGCTAGGCCCAGGGCAGGAAGCATTATGCTGGTGGGGGTAAATTGCTCTCTGCAGACAACAGGTATATGGGAGACAGCAACTGAAACATCCCCTCTCTTAAGAAGTGAGCACAATTCTATGAGACTGATCTTTGGATATCCAGACAGGGACAGTCCCATAGCACTGGGCCGTATATTGTTTCAGTGATTTTTTCCAAAAGAAACAAGGAGATTATATTTGGGGGTGGGAAACAGTTATGTAAAGGTACTGGAATAATCAGCACATGCTAAAGGTAAGAAGGTTAAGGCTATTTCTAATGACACGATGAGTCCACGGATTATCATTAGTTACTGTTGGGAATATCATTCCTGGCCAGCAGGAGGAGGCAAAGAGCACCACAGCAAAGCTGTTAAATATCACTTCCCTTCCCACAACCCCCTGTCATTCTCTTTGCTTACGTTAAAAGCAAGGAGGTGGTAAAATGTAGGTGTCTGAAAAGAAGCTTCTTCAATCAAGAGTTTATTATTTCTTTCTAATGACACGATGAGTCCACAGATCATCATTAATTACTGTTGGGAATATCACTCCTGCCCAGCAGGAGGTGGCAAAGAGCACCACAGCAAAGCTGTTAAATATCACCTCCCTTCCCTCCCACCCCAGTCATTCTCTTTGCCTACGTTAGAGCAAGGAAGTAGTAAAATTAGGTGTTAGTAAAAGATTCTACAAACAAGATTTTATTATTTTTTAAGTGGTGCAAGATTGTGCTGCTTTGTTCTAGGGTGTAGCCGTAGTCCATATCAGTCTCTTCAGTAGAGCAGTGGGGGCTTTAGAGCAATGGGAACTTGTGCGACATAATTCTCACTGTGCCTCCCATGTAGTTTATGCTGCCCTAATTCTGAAAGCCTGAGTAAGATTACTCAGTCTTTATCTTCTTTTTCCACAGGTCCATTTGAGGGAGAAGACCTCTCAAACCTAGTGAGCTGCCATGCTGCCTGGCAGATTTATGAGGTAAGTGCTGAATTTATTTTTCTGGGTACAACAGGAAAAAGTGGACACTTTATTCAATAAGGGACACACCGTTTTTCTCCTATATGTTAAGGGGAACATATACTAGCAGTATGTTAACGCAGGCACTGGGGCTGAGGATTGTTTGAAAAAAGGCTCATGTTATGTGGTTTCATTTCTCCCGGCGGCTTGAATCTATAATATGCCAACCGGGAGATTCATTTTTCAGACGCCCACGATGGGCGGGGCTAACTGAGGCGGCGGTTTACTGTTGCGCACCATTTTCCCCTGCATTCACTGTGACCCGGTAACAATCTCACTGGAAAGTGCATCATAAAGTTTAAATCTGCGCTTTTGGGACCGGACAGCTGCACTATACTGCAGACGCTGTTGTTGATATTTTGCAAATTCCGGATCATTTACTAGAGAGAGGGTGTCAGCAGGGCAGGTAGGCACCTCAGCTAAGCTGAGGTGTACAGGTTGTTAATAGTACTTGCATACACTCTAGTTACTTACTGCAGAATATAAAAAGGTTACGTTTTAAAATTTAAAGTGACAGTAACGTTTGTGTTTAAATTTTTATTAAAATTTAAGTATTTTTTTGTGGTAAATTGTTCCATTGTGAGTCAGAATGGACCAAGAGGCCCTGCAAAATTCTTGTTTTGGTGCTATGTGGAACCATCTATCCCTTCTGTTCCTTATGTTTAGAGAGAACTTTAAATTACGGGGATAGATTTTTTTCTTAGCCAACATTGTCTAAGGCAGATACTCTTTAGGTTTTCTAATTGAATTTATGAGAAAAAAATTGGGTTTAACAGATTATATAGAATGTGTGTGCCCTATAAAGGTGTTAAGTATATATAACATATCAGTATCTACCCTTTAATAGACTCAATATATTTAATATATTATTAAAACTTTTAAATATGTAATGGATAAAGTGCAAATTTTTAGTTGATTAATAAAATATTTTTTTTTTTAATTCAGCGTCTAAGCAAATTTATAATACCAGAACTACATAAAACAAGAGGACATGCACAATATAAAAACAATATATTTCTATAAAATATATTAAACTTAAAATATATATATATATAGAATATATTGTAACCGGTTTACTAAAAAAAGGTCCTATCATTAAATATCAAACTAAAAACATCTAGCGTAAGTCATATAAATATATATAAAAATATAATTGCATTACAATGTTCAAATAAAGAATAAGACTCAACTAGATTTCGGCATAACTAAATTTCGTGAATTAATGAGAGGTATATTCATGCAATCTTGCTAAGAAGAATAATATGAACGTGATGTACTGGATTTAACCAATCAAGTGATTTAAGAGGGCTAAATGTATTTTATTATCTTGGTGGGTCGTCCCTCTTTATTTTGTAGTTAATCCACAGAGAGTTCAAATAAACGTCTTCGTTTTTTTAAAAACCTCTTCATTTCTAGGAGTTAGATATTCACAAGTGTTAAGTATGTATAGATACTTTGAGGGGAGACTTCCTGTGGGAGGAGCGTGGTGGAGGTGGCGTGCGCTCGAGCTCTCTTGTTTGTAGAGCAGAAAAACTTTTTGCTCCCTATCTACAGAGCCTTATTGCGGGGGAGAAAGTCAAATACCCTGCCTGAGGAGACCCAGTGGGTAAAGGAAGTCCTTTGTTTCCCAACAGGCTGGTTGGGTCCAGCTACTATAACAAGCCGAGACTAAGGAGCCGGGGGCAAAACAGGATAAGCAGCAGCCTCTCATTGATTACACACCGCCCCAAGCAAAGATCAGAAAACACAAGCAGAATACTGAACGAGGATGACGCTGCCCAGGACGAGAGGTGTCTTATCCGGGACAACGCATCTACAAGTTCAGTATAGTAGCAGTGTGGTGCAGGCGGAGAGAGCCATATACAAGGAGAAGGCTGTGCCTATAAGAATCCACTTACCCGGTAAAGCAGAAGAGAACGGAGTCTCCTTACCCCCCTCCGTAAGCCGGTGAACATGTCTGACGTCACGCCCGAGCGCCAAAGTGTTTGTCATGGTACGGCGCAGTCAGCAGCAGGGCTGTGAGAGCGGCAGAGATCCCCGCGGGAGAAAAGGCTATTCATCTGCAAAACCGTGAAGAAAGAGGGGGTAAGTAAAGTAAAGTGCTGAAGTGCTGTCAATTTGTTGGTGTTGAAGCGGTGGTGCAATAGAGGGCTGTTGATTGTAAGAGTAAGCTACGCACCCCAGAAAAGAGCGCACTATAATTGAAGAGGCAAGATAAGCGAGGATGCCATATCGAAGTTATTAATGGCCCACTAAATTTAAAATGGTAGCATGGCTGCCCAAATGCTCTGTGCTTTAAAAAAAGGCAGTGAACGCTAGTTAGCATGCAGGCACAGAAAGGTATATGGTGAACTGTTGCTTGTAGTCTCTGCCATTTTTCCTGTCCCTCCTTTCTTCAGTATACACAGAGGGAGACCCGGTACTTTATTGTCTATTTGAGGTGTTAATGGCATAACCTTAGGAGAGGGACACAGAAGGTGGATCTTTTTGGACTAAGTTGCATGGAAATTACTATCAAAGGGTGGCTGAAAATACAGCTAGATCAGGTGGAGCCGGAATATGAGAACAACGGTCACTGGTCTGCAACTGGGACTTATAGCTTAGTCTAAAGACTGCTGATTTCCTGAGTCATGTGAAACAACATAGAAGTTGAAAAATATAAGCAATAACACTCAAATTGTTTAAATCTGCTACATAGGTTACATCCAGTCTCTTTTTAGCGTGTATTGTATATAGAAAGAAGTTTTTCCTTTTCTTTTTTTTTTTTGTGTGCATTTAATCACCTGGTATGCTTTAAATTAACGTGTACTGTATGAGTCTCTCAATAGCTGAAACGTGAAAACGAAGGGGGGGGAAGCAAATCAAGCTGTGACACCCCAAGGCACGGCAAGCTACATAGTGTATAGCAGATTGACTGGGTTATTACAGAGGTTGGCATTGCCATTCAATTTATCTGAAAAATTAAATCATTACAGGGTATCTTAGATCTGTAGAAAACTTAAAACTTATAAGTTTGCATAAAAGCCCATAAAGAAGGTTTAGCACTTAATCACTGTATAAGTAACTTAATTTGTTAAGTATGTGCTGTATTGAAAAATTGTCTTGGAAAGAGGGTTCATGTTTTGTATGACTAGTTAGGTCTGCACATCAAGTGCTATTCTGGGTCTTCACGTAGTGTGTCAATAACTGCTAACTTGATAGAGCTCACCAGGTAAGTTAAATGTTCACATTGTGGGTTGTTTCTATACAAGGGTGCTGAAGTGTCGAGTTATTACAAACAGCAGTGAATTGCTAAAGGGCTGCCTAATTTTGTATATACTTGTGTAATGTTGTAAAAGGTATCTGAGACGTGTTGTTTTATATTCTGCGCATAGGTGTGAACAGGGGTACATTTCACCAAAGTGTTATACCCAGTAATAAGTGAAAAAATTGTCCAGGACTAGATAAGAGGCGAATAGACTCTATAGCTCTGTGCAAAAATTATAAATTATAAAGTATTAAACTATCTTTTCGGATATAGAGCTAGAAGAAGGCCAGAAGGTTGAAGTTAGGCCTCCGCATATAAGGCTAAACAGAATAAATAAGTAATTGCCCTAGACAATCAAGTACCATCAGCCAGGGTTAAAGACACAGAAGCTATCTGTTTAAGTAATATTTTGCACTTTGCAAAAAGGGGGTAGCTGAATCATTTAGTTTTCATAAACTGAGTCAGAGTAAATAAGGACACAAGTGCAGTCGAATACACACATTTAGGTGCCAAGCTGAGGACTAAACAAAGAATAGCTTTAACTAGCCGACCCAATGGAGAAATTTATTACAAATTCTAGAAACAAATCTCCAGCTATGCCTCCAAGGAGGGATAGGAAACCAAAGTCCTCACAAGAAAACATGCAAGAAGTAACTTTAAGGATCCCTGATCTTAATGTAGAGAAACAATTAACAACGAATCAGCTGGCAGAACTGATTCTGCCCCAATTTGAAATGGTGAAGAGTGAAATTTCAGAATTATCAAATGAAATAAAACAATTTTCAAATAGACTTACTGAAATAGAATCCAGAATTTCAAATGTAGAAGATAGACACTTCACACAAGAAGCAGTTATAGATACACATTCAGATGAGATCAAGTTATTAAAAGCTAAAATCGAGGACCTTGAGGATAGGTCCAGGCGGAGTAATGTACGTGTAATAGGGCTCCCAGAATCAGGAGAATTTGAGGACCTCTTACTATTCAGTGCTCAAACACTACCCAAACTATTAGGCCTACAAGTAGTAGAAGGGAGTTTTCAGGTGGAAAGGGCACACAGGGTTGGTGTAGTAAGGCAGACAAAAGATGGCAGTGTGCGACCAAGAATTGTCATGATAAAATATCTAAACTTTCAAGACAAAGTAAAAATTATGCAAAAGTATAGACAAGCCCAGACACTCACAATAAACACTAAGCAGATTCTCTTATTTCAAGACTTTTCTTTGGAAACGTCGACAAAGAGGCGTGCTATGGCACCATTCTGCTCAGGCCTAATCAAGGCAGGGTTGAAAGCAACCATGAAATACCCAGCGAAAATTACAGTATTGGGCATGGATGGGGTCATAGCACTCAACACAATTGAGGAAGCAAAAGAGTTTTGCAGAGAAAATAATATCGAAGTATAATGTAATTCATAGAAATCACTAGCTATTCTAGGAAAGAGAGAATGCATTGGAGATATCACCAAAAGGACAGGGAGGGTGGGGGAGATATGGGGGAGAGGGCCTTTTTCTTTTTTTTTTTTTGTGTTTTTGTTTTTGTAATGATTAAAAACAGGAAGAATGAATAGTTCATTAAAGTTAATATCATGGAATGTGGGCGGAATAACATCACCCATTAAGCGAAAAAATATTCTCAAAGAAGTCAGGAAGCATAAGCCAGATATTATATTTTTACAAGAATTGCACCTGAAAAAAGCAGAGATAGGAAAGTTAAAAACAAACTGGATAGCTGAAATTGTCGTAACACCATGTGAGAAACGTAAGAGAGGGGTCGCGATCATGGTGGGAAGAGATCTATTGTACTCATTAATTAAGCAAGAACTAGACCCAGAAGGGAGGTACATAGTGTTACAATTAAATATAGATGATAAGACTTGGACACTATGTAATTTGTATGCCCCAAATAACTGGGATATAAAGTTTTGGGAAAAGATGAAGCAGGTCCTAACCCCCTACATCGGGCAGAATTTGATCGTAGCAGGGGACTTCAATAGTACAATGTGCCCAGACTTAGATAGATATAAAGTCCGGAGGAGAGCGGCCAATCTTAGGGAAGCTCAGCAATTGCAAAGCTTTATACGTATACTAAAATTACATGACGCATGGCGTATTCAGCATCCAGATGCACGGGAATTCACATGCGAATCGGGTGCCCATAAAAAATTTTCTCGAATTGACATGTTCCTATTAGATGAGCAGGTTATGAGAAATCAAGTTGAATCTCAGATTTCGGAGATAATCTTATCTGACCATGCGATTGTAGGCTTAAGGATTATGTCGGGTGTTTCCCCCAAGAAAGCAGTTAATACTTTTCGCTTTCCGCAGTATATGAACAAAAATGCAAATTTTGTAAATTGGCTAAAGCAAAAATGGAGAGAATACTCCATTCAAAATAAAGAGTATGATAACAAAACTGAGATATTCTGGGAGGCAGGTAAGGCAGTTATTCGTGGGGAGGTGAAAGCATACATGGTTAAAAGAAGCAGGAAAAATAGGGCGAGAGAAACACAGCTTTCAAACCAACTTAGAAACAATTATGCAAAATATCTCAGAGTACCCAATAAGGAGAATTGGGACAAATACAAAATAGCAAGAGTAGAACGGGAATGCTTTTTAAAGAAAATTGGAGCGCAGGAAGAATTAAGAAATAGGGCCACATTCCAGGGCTGCCAGGGTGTATCGGCCAAACACCTGGCTAGACTGATCAAATTCAGGAAGAAATCAAATCAAATCCTTGCTATTAGAACAGGAGGGAAACTTTCTACGAATAAACAGGAAATTAGCAATACATTCTTTAATTACTATAGCAATTTATATGCTAAGGAGGAAGTGAACGAGACGCAAAAAGAGCTGTTCTGGCTGGGGTTAGACATCCCTCAAATCTCTCAGGAAGCGCTACAGACCATTAATGCTCCTATCACTGAAGCAGAGATATTAGATACTATAAAAAAGGCAAAATCCGGTAAGGCCCCAGGGCCAGACGGTTTATCGGCAGAGTTCTACAAAATTTTGGCAACAGAGATATCTGCCACCTTAACTAAATTATTCAACAAATATTATTTACAGAAAGATATGAAGTCAATCTATTTTGCCGATTCAGTAGTGACTCTAATTCATAAAAAAGATAAGGACCCAACTAACGTAGCGTCGTACCGTCCAATTTCACTCCTAAATCAGGACTACAAAATTTTAATGTCTCTGATAGCGGATAGAATTAAAAAATCTATTACGGAAATCATACACCCTGACCAGGGGGTTCATGCCAGGGAGAAACTCAGTTCGGAATATGCGCAGAGTCCTCACTACCATTGACTATCTACATCGGGTCGACCAGGACGCCGGAAATAAACCTCACCCTGAAGATATAGCATTACTTACCGTGGATGCGGAAAAAGCTTTTGACTCAATTATATGGGACCATCTTATAAATGCATTAAGAAAGTTTGGCTTTTCCGGCGCCCTGGTTGACCTGATCGGGTTAGTATACAATAAACCTAGATCCCAACTCCTTATTAATGGAGAATTATCTCAGAATATTACTCTGGGCAAAGGAACACGACAGGGGTGCCCCTTATCACCATTACTTTTCGATATCGCACTGGAACCATTAGCTATATATATAAGAAAGACCCTTCCTCCGGTTCTGCTAGGAAAACAGCAGGTATCTATATCACTATACGCAGACGATCTACTAATATTTTTACAAAATACGAAACACAACATACCACGTTTTATGCAAATAATAGACATATTTAGCTCATTTTCTGGGTATAAAATTAACATCAGCAAATCAGAAATTTTGTGGATTATAAAAAATAGAAATAGCTATGCAGATATGTTTAAAGAAGTAAAAAGTATTAAGTACTTAGGGATAAAGATCAGCAAGAATCCGGCACAATGGTATCAGCTTAATTTTAAAGAAATCTTTCAGAAGTTACATCATGATCTAGCAAAGTGGAATCTATATTACTTATCTATCTCGGCTCGTATAAATGTGATAAAAACCATTATATTCCCAAAATTTTTATTTTTGCTTCAGAATTTACCATTATTATTGCATAAGAAAGATATTAATGGTTTTAACAAGGCATGCGCTTTATTTATTTGGGGGAAAAAGACTTCACGTATTGCATTTAGCAAGCTCACCCAGGAGAAGCGGTTTGGGGGTTTCTCGTGTCCCAACATTAAATATTACAATATAGTTTCTCTGGTCAAATTTGGGGTGGATTGGCTCAGCAGAGCAGATTATGTTACATACTACGAACAGGAAACAGAATTAATTAAACCATTCAATCTGCAGGCTCTGCTCCATTATCCATATAAACATTTACCAAGCAATGTAAGCAAATTAACTACAATCGCAAACATAGTGCTTGCGTGGCAGAAATTTTGTAAATTACTTGGGACAGAATACCAGATCTCCAGATTGCTTCCGATTTGTGGCAGCCCAGCATTTTCACCAGGCTACAGTAACAAAATATTTCATATGTGGAAGGATATAGGCCTGATTTATGTATCTCAACTGAAAGAACCCCAAACTGGGATAATCAGATCCTTTGCAAATTTGGCAAGCGAATATAATCTGCCATCTCAACATTTTTATGCATATCTACAGGCTCGCCATCTTATAAATGATTATGAAAAAAGGCTTGGTGAGAACTGGACGCAAACAAATATTGAGGCAGGTATAACGTTATATAAAGCAGGCATCAGATCAATATCAGTTTGGTACCAGTATATTATGACTCAGGAAGGCGAATTGCATATTAATCAGATCAAACAGAGATACGCAATCCATTTCCCACACATCCAAGATAATGATATAATAGATAGTCTAAAAAGAACAGCAGAGGCGACAGATAGAATTAATCTGAGAGAATCTCAGTATAAGGTTGTCAACAACTTCTATCTAACCCCAGCCAGAATTGCTAAATGGTCTCAACTTCAAGTAGCATGCCCTAAATGCCATAAGGTTAAAGCGGACCTACTGCATTATCTTTGGGGATGCCCCAAGATTGTACAATTTTGGAATAAGATCCAATACTGGGTAAATAAAAAAATAGGAGCAACGATAGAACTGGGAGCAAAACATATATTTTTTTTATACCCATCTCAAAACAAGGGAGACAGATTATTTATAAATACAGCAATCTTGATAGCTAGAAATCAAATATGTAAAATATGGAAGCAAAAGATGCCTCCTTCTATAGCGGAATTTGTAAATCATATGAGAAGTCAGATTTTCCTAGAGATAATCGGACTGGATAAAGAGGTAGACAAAAAGATTAATATATTTTTCAAGAAGTGGAAAGCCTATATCCACGGAGAACCTATAACAATACAATATCACATCTTATCTCCCTTTCGAGACTCGATACCCTTTTTAGAATTAACTTTAGATGGCTCAGTACCTCCAAACTGGTTATACAGGTAATAAGACAGGATTGTTATGTGTGTGTTTTTTTTTTTTTTTTTTTCTCTCCCTCTGTCCCCCCCCCCCCCCTCTGGGGTAGCAATACTAATTTTCTTTGAGTTTTCGTGAGACAACTCAGAGTATACTCTATTATATGTTAAGACAGACTATACGTAGTATCTACATAGGATATAGACTAGTTCAAGATAAAGATTAAGTTGGCAAAATCAAGACACTGGTTCAGGAACAGATCAAAATATTTCGGACGGAAAAGATTGGGATTGAGCGTTCCTAAAGCGAATGTAAGAAATTAGATAAAAGGCATTGGTGGGAGTAGCTAAGATATTTCAGTAAAATTGAGCAGTTATAACTGGAAAAATAAGCAAAGGTCAGGCAACGCAGAAACGTGTCATTTCATTTTTTTGTTTTTTCTTCCTTTTTCTGTATTTGAAAGAGATGTACTTGTATTTTTCTGAGATGAATCGTATTGTATTGTTTTTCTTTTTGTAGCTTTACCCCCAATAAAAAAGAGTTAAAAAAAATAAAATAGATACTTTGAGGGAGTGGATACAATTATTTTAGTTTGTAGCCTTAATACTGTTTAGACTGTCGTAGCCTGTGGATATGTGTAATTCTTATTCACTGCAGTGGTTAGACTTACCGTTAGATAGAAGGTAGATTTCCTACGCTTGCAGCCTTTGTTTGGACCCCGCTACCTGTTGCAGCGTTCACTATCAAGTACCTGTATGACTGAAGTCCACGTCACAGGTCATGTGAATTCCGGGTGGTCCAATAGCAGTAGCGGAAAATCAGCTGTATTTTCAAACAGTCTTTCAAACAGCAGTTTTGAACCACTTGCGGCAATCACCAGTAGTTTTATAGAGGATCGATTATAGTCTTCAATGTACAAAGAGCTCTGTAATTATCCTCCAGTGTAGGAAAACTTAGATGATATACTTCAAGTTGTGTTGATAGTCCCAATCAACGCATTTCAGCTGTTACCAGCTTTTTTCAAGATGGGAATCTGTTACACATTTGCGGCTTTTAACCGGTGTTTCCTCCTCCCCTTCCTTTTCCTATTAATTTATTCCCTCTCTGTGTGTGCTTTGATCGGCATGTGTTATCCTAAATTGTATCCAGTGTTCACAATTCATCTTTACACCTCTCGTTTCTCTGTAAATTGTATCTTGCCACATTCTTGCCGAAAAAACTACATATATAAATGTGCATTGCCATGGCATAAATATACAACAGATAGTTATTTAAAAAACGGATTTAGACTAAATATATTACAATTTAGAGTAACAGTGTATTATCCTATGAAAAACCGATTGTATAAATCATAGTAAAAATAAAAGTAAATGTTTATCATGAATAACTGTATAGGAGTTTTACCATATGAGTATAATCTTACTTTTTGTTTAGTCTTATCTAACTCAACAGAAAAATAGAATATAATGTATCATTTAAAGTGTTAGCTAATATATTTACATTTGTGTATCAAACAAATTAATATCAGTTATTATTACAAAAAATTTTGAAGTTGTTTACTGTTATATTCTTTTGTAAATAGCCTCAAATCAATCTTTACTATTAATTTATAATAAACTCCATGGTGTCTCAATGTAAATGCTTAAAGAGTGCATTGAAAAAAAAATTGTGATATGTATGAATTTTCTTTTATATTTAAAGTAACAGTGTTTTCACTTTATATAAACTTAATAGCCTAAATTATTTTATAAAATATCTAACCTTTATTTTTAATAAATAATGACCACTATTTGTGACTCAATTTACTTGTTTATATATTTAGAAAGGTGCTTTGAAGTTTGATATATTTGTGGATTTTAAATATTTAAAGTGACAGTGTTTTCTCTATGTAAAAAGATGAACTTGGTATCTTAACTTATGTGTGTGAAAATAACTATTTTAAAATTAACTAATCTAATGCTATTAAATGTGTCCCATTTGAAACCATATATATATATATAAAAAATTAATTTCAATTGATATAGAGTGATATAAAATCTATTTAATTATAAAGTGATATAAAATCTATTTAATTACAGTGTATTCTTGCTTGAGTGTGATACTTAAAACATTTTTAAAACCTGTATAACATTTCAATATATTCCAATTCTAATTTTATTCAAATTCTTTAGATTTCATTATTACATGATTGTATTTAAATCCAGATCCACATTTAGACCTAGTGGTTCTAGGGTTTTAAATTTAAAAATTAATTCTGCCTCAGTTCTTTTGTTTAAATTACCACCTCTCCAGTTGTTTTCAACTTTTTTTATGCCCCATTATTTTAGACCTTTCGTATTTTGGCTGTGTTTTTCTTTAAAGTGTCTTGAAAGGAGGTGCCCTTCGAACCCGTGTTCGATGTTAAGTAGATGTTCACGTATTCTATCTCTCACGGGTCGAGAGGTTTCCCCCAAATACTGTAAATTACAGGGACATTGTATGAGATAAACTATATTTTTATCACTACATCTTATAGTATCTTTTATTAAAAATTCCTTTTTAGTCACCGTTGAAAAACACTTTTTCTTTTATTACTAAATTGGCAGACTTTGCAGCTAATACAAGGGTAAAAACCTTCTAGTTTCTGGCCTTTTAGGTCTACTGTCCAACTTTTTTTTGTTTTTATTCATCATTTTTGGAACACTAGGAGCTAAAATATTTTTAAAATTCTGTGCTTTTTTAAAAACTATTTTTGTTTTTTCATTTAAAAGCTCACCTTTTATAGGGTCTCTTTGAAGTATGTGCCAATGTTTATTTAAAATGGATCAGATTCTTCCATGGTGGATATTAAAATCCGTTATGAATAATACATCAATTGGCATATCCGTTTTATTTTTAGTCTCTTTCTGTTTTCTTATTAAAAGATCTTTTCTCTCCATTGATCTTGCTGTGTCTTTTGCTTTTAAGATTAGTTCATCTTCATATCCGCGTTGTTTAAATTTAGTTTGTAATATTAATGCTTGTTCATCAAAATCTTTAACATTTGTACAATTTTTCCTTCTGAATTGGTTATGTGGAATATTATCTATCCATTTCCTATAGTGGCAACTTGAATTGTGTATAAAATTATTGGAGTCGACCTTTTTAAAAAAGGTTTTTGTAATTAGAGTAGACCCTTCTACTTCTATAACTAGATCAAGAAAATTCATTTTAGTTTTACTAATCTCATATGTGAAATCCAAATGAAATCTAGGATTTTTTAGATCTTCAATTAAATATTCCACTAATTCTATATCTCCCTTCCATATGATGAAGATATCATCGATAAAACGGCGATAGAGCATCAAGTTCTCCTCCCAAGCCATGCCAAATACTTCTACATCTTCTAGATGTCCCATAGTCAAATTGGCATAGCTGGGGCCGAACTTGGTGCCCATCGCCGTTCCCTGAACCTGTAGATAAAACTGATCTTCAAATAAAAAATAGTTGTAAGTACAAATTCAATGCATTTCAAGATAAATTCTATTTGTTCTGGTCTCATGTTATTAGTTTTAGTTAAAGGATAGTTTACCGCCTCCATTCCAACTCTATGTTTAATGCTGGTATAGAGTGAACAGACATCACATGTGATAAGGTGATAATTGTCTTTCCATTGAATATCTTCCAAAGTTCGTATAAGGTCTGTAGAATCTTTTAAATGTGAAGGGAGAGCAGATACATAGTCTTGAAGAAAATAATCTAGGTATTCAGATAAATTAGATGTTAAGGAATTAATACCTGAGATTATGGGTCTACCTGGGGGGTTAGTGAGGGACTTGTGAATTTTTGGAAGGTAGTAGAACACTGGTGTTCTCGGGTGTTTTTCAATTAGAAATTCTAGTTTTTATTTAGTATACCCACCTTATAAGCATATTTTACTAGGTGTTCTAATTTACTTTTAAAGGAATTAATTGGATTGTTTTTAATTAATTGATAAGTACTATTATCACTCAGTAGTCTGTTAGCTTCTTTTGTATAATCGCTGGTATTTAAAAACCACAATGCCCCCCCCCCTTGTCTGCTTGTTTGATAGTTATGTTTTTATTATGTTTTAGATTTTTTAGGATGATATTTTGTTCTTTAGTTAGATTAAAATTTTTATAATTGTCAGTTTTGAGATTCTCAATATCATTCTTCACTAGTTTTTCGAATATTTCTATATTTTTTCCTTTTTCATTTGTGGGGTAAAAGTCTGATTTGGATTTTAAATTTAAATGTACAAAGCTCTTATTACCATCTTGGGTTTGTTTTTCTAGAGGATTTTTTTGGAAATATCTTTTTAAAGTTAGATTATGTACAAATCTGATGAAGGTGTTAAACGTATTAATTCCAATATTTGGGGCAAAGGATAATCCTTTTTGTAGGACATTTTGTTCTTCCTTGTTTAATATTTTGTGACTCAAGTTAAAAATCCTTTCTCCTCTTATTTCATTTTCTTTTGATTTCCTGAGAGTTGCACTTCCTCTGGATCCTCTATTCCTCTTTTCAATTTTAATCTTTCCTTTTTGTTCCAATCCTCCTCTAAAAAAGATTTTGAACACTTTTGTGTTTTGTGTGTTTTTGGTCTCCATATTTCCCTATTTTCTCTTAGTGGTGAGTATCTATTGTGAAATGGCAGTCTCCAGGTATAATTTTTTTGAATAGTGGGGGTGTTATAATTAATTTCCTGAGTGTCATTTTGGTTATATCCTCTATATGAGTGTTTATTTTCTGAGTGATTTTTATTGTTTTTACTCCTTTGATTCTTGTTATACCAATGATCATTTTGTTGTGAAACATTATAGTAGGAAGTAGATGGTTTTTGGTTATGTTCATAACTAGCTCGATTTCTATATGAATTATTTCTATTACTGTATCCTCCATTATTATGATTATAATTACCCTTACTATGTTGGTAGTTGTAGGTTTTATTAGGATTATAGTTTTCCCTTTTATAGTGGTAATAATCCCCTCTTTCATTATGATTATAGTTATCCCTATTTTGGTAATAATGACCCCTTTCATCATTAAATCTCCAGGATTTTTTATAATTACCTTCTCTAAGTTTATAGTTTTTTTGTATATAGTTATTAGTTTTAGATTCCTCCATTTTATTTATTTTTTGCTGTTTCTTTTGTTTATTTGATTTTTTAGAAAAAATCTGCCAATGTTCATTTTGTTTATTTTCACTCTCTGTGGCCTAGATTTGGAGTTTTGCGTTAGAAGGGGTTCATTAGCTACGCATGCTTTTTTTGGCCGCACCTTTTAAATACCGCATGTATTTAGAGTTCACAGAATGGCTGCGTTAGGCTCCAAAAAAGGAGCGTAGAGCATAATTTACCGACACTGCAACTCTAAATACCAGTGGTGCTTACGGACGCGGCCAGCTTCAAAAACGTGCTCGTGCACGATTTCCCCATAGGAAACAATGGGGCCGTTTGAGCTGAAAAAAAACCTAACACCTGCAAAAAAGCAGCGTTCAGCTCCTAACGCGGCCCCATTGTTTCCTATGGGGAAACTCTTCCTAAGTCTGCACCTAACACCCTAACATGTACCCCGAGTCACACCCCTAACCTTACATTTATTAACCCTAATCTGCCGACCCCGCAATCGCTAACCCCTGCATATTTTTTTTAACCCCTAATCTGCCGCTCCGTACACCGCCGCAACCTACATTATACCTATGTACCCCTAATCTGCTGCCCCTAACACCGCCGACCCCTATATTATATTTATTAACCCCTAATCTGCCCCCCATAATGTCGCCACCGCCAGCTACCTACAATAATTATCCCCTAATCTGCCGACCGGACCTCACCGCTATTATAATAAAGTTATTAACCCCTAATCCGCCTCACTCCCACCTCAATAACCCTATAAGAAATAGTATTAACCCCTAATCTGCCCTCCCTAACATCGCCGACACCTAACTTCAATTATTAACCCCTAATCTGCCGACCGGACCTCACCTCTACTCTAATAAATGTATTAACCCCTAAAGCCAAGTCTAACCCTAACACTAACACCCCCCTAAATTAAATATAATTTTATTCTAACGAAATAAATTAAATCTTATTGAATAAATTATTCCTATTTAAAGCTAAATACTTACCTGTAAAATAAACCCTAATATAGCTACAATATAACGAATAATTATATTGTAGCTATTTTAGGATTAATATTTATTTTACAGGCAACTTTGTATTTATTTTAACCAGGTACAATAGCTATTAAATAGTTAATAACTATTTAATAGCTACCTAGTTAAAATAATTACAAAATTACCTGTAAAATAAATCCTAACCTAAGTTACAATTAAGCCTAACACTACACTATCAATAAATTAATTAAATAAACTACCTACAATTATCTACAATTAAACCTAACACTACACTATCAATAAATTAATTAAATACAATACCTACAAATAAATACAATTAAATAAACAAACTAAAGTACAAAAAATAAAAAACAATTTTAAACTAATTACACCTACTCTAAGCCCCCTAATAAAATAACAAAGCCCCCAAAATAAAAAGAAATGCCCTACCCTATTCTAAAATTAAAATAGAAAAGCTCTTTTACCTTACCATCCCTTAAAAGGGCCTTTTGCGGGGCATGCCCCAAAGAATTCAGCTCTTTTGCCTGGAAAAAAAAACATACAATACCCCCCCCCCCAACATTACAACCCACCACCCACATACCCCTAATCTAACCCAAACCCCCCTTAGATAAACCTAACACTAAGCCCCTGAAGATCTTCCTACCTTATCTTCACCACACCGGGTATCACCGATCCGTCCAGGCTCCGATGTCTTGATCCAAGCCCAAGCGGGGGGCTGAAGACGTCCATCCTCCGGCTGAATTCTTGATCCAAGCGGCGGCTGGAATCAGCCAATCAGATTCAAGTTCAATCCGATTGGCTGATTGGATCAGCCAATCAGATTGAGCTCACATTCTATTGGCTGATCGGAACAGCCAATAGAATGCGAGCTCAATCTGATTGGCTGATTGGATCAGCCAATCGGATTGAACTTGAATCTGATTGGCTGATTCCATCAGCCAATCAGAATTTTCCTACCTTAATTCCGATTGGCTGATAGAATCCTATCAGCCAATCGGAATTCGAGGGACGCCATCTTGGATGACGTCCCTTAAAGGAACCTTCATTCGTTGTCTAGTCGTCGGAAGAAGAGGATGGATCCGTGCCGGAGGTCTTGAAGATGGAGCCGCTCGTCATCGGATGGAAGAACATAGAAGATTCCGCTTGGATGAAGATGTTTGCTGGTCCGGATGTCCTCTTCTGCCCGGATAGGATGAAGACTTCTGCCCGAAGATGGACTTCTTCAGCCGCCGCTTGGATCAAGACTTCAGCCGGAGGATGGACGTCTTCAGCCCCCCGCTTGGGCTTGGATCAAGACATCGGAGCCTGGACGGATCGGTGATACCCGGTGTGGTGAAGATAAGGTAGGAAGATCTTCAGGGGCTTAGTGTTAGGTTTATTTAAGGGGGGTTTGGGTTAGATTAGGGGTATGTGGGTGGTGGGTTGTAATGTTGGGGGGGATATTGTATGGTTTTTTTTCCAGGCAAAAGAGCTGAATTCTTTGGGGCATGCCCCGCAAAAGGCCCTTTTAAGGGCTGGTAAGTTAAAAGAGCTTTTCTATTTTAATTTTAGAATAGGGTAGGGCATTTTTTTTATTTTGGGGGCTTTGTTATTTTATTAGGGTGCTTAGAGTAGGTGTAATTAGTTTAAAATTGTTGTAATATTTTTCTAATGTTTGTAAATATTTTTTTATTTTTTGTAACTTAGTTCTTTTTTATTTTTTGTACTTTAGTTAGTTTATTTAATTGTATTTATTTGTAGGTATTGTATTTAATTAATTTATTGATAGTGTAGTGTTAGGTTTAATTGTAGATAATTGTAGGTAGTTTATTTAATTAATTTATTGATAGTGTAGTGTTAGGTTTAATTGTAACTTAGGTTAGGATTTATTTTACAGGTAATTTTGTAATTATTTTAACTAGGTAACTATTAAATAGTTATTAACTATTTAATAGCTATTGTACCTGGTTAAAATAAATACAAAGTTGCCTGTAAAATAAATATAAATCCTAAAATAGCTACAATATAATTATTATTTATATTGTAGCTATATTAGGATTTATTTTACAGGTAAGTATTTAGCTTTAAATAGGAATAATTTGGGGGCGGAGCCAGCGCTCAAACGAGATGGCTGCACTTGTGTGAGCTCCGTTAATGTAAGAGAGCTACTTTAATGATTCCTGATGCCTAAGTAAAGAAAAACACCCTGAAAAATCTCCACAGTGTGGGCAGGCACTCATGGAAGCAAAGACTGGTGACATCTGACCTTCGAATTAGCATTCCACCCGGCCTCATTTGCAGCGACGCCACTGAACAACAGGCGACGGCCGCCATCTCTAAATCAGAGACAACACAAGGGCGATTAAACCCTATGGCCTTATTGAATAAAGGTGATATAGTGGTGCCGGACCCCTCTGGAACAGACTGCTAACAACTCGTGTAAGCCAACAGAGATGCCATTCCGGAGCAGAGAAGACAGAGCATGGCCACGGAGATCGTGAGTAACCTCATACATGAGACATTTTGATAAGATATAGACAGGAAAAGGGGCAGGAACACTATTCTCAAGCTATAACCATAGGTGAATCTCCGGAGGCCGGGAAAGAAAGCCCAGAATATTCCCATAAACATCATGGCTCCTCACAATGGCCACGCGGCATATGCCCTCACACGTAGCAACTAAATGGAGAGGGGAGTATCGGCTCATTAAGTTTATAGTGAATGAATACACTTGAGAAGCAGGGATTGCCGATGCCTTAATTAGCAGGTTCCCACATACATCTGATAGATCTTTTGGGATGCAGAGATGGTCACACCGCAAAATTTTTGGGAAGTACCTTAAGCAATATAGAGACGCATAGCAGTCACGTAATATAGCGGTGCATATCACTGTGGGACCCAGTTTAAATCTTTACTTCAGAATTTGTACTGTGCATAGGATAAATCTGTGTGCTGGGTTAGGCCCAAATATTCTTTGTGAGCTTACTGGTCTGAATACTGAAGATAATAGCAATCATGTCCCCAAAAAAGGGCAGCAAGGGCGAGAATCCAGTTAGGAAGAAAAAAAATAATACAACGCCATCAGTGAATAAATTTTTCAAAAGTCTTGATTCTTCACATGCACCTACTGAATTGGACATGGAGTCTAGAACAAGGCAAGATTCAACATCTTCAGACTCAGAACAAGAGGATATGCATCAGGCAGTGACAATGCCTAAAGCTCTGTTGGATTCTTTACCTTCAAAAAAGGACTTTTCTTCTTTAATACAACAAGTCAGAGAGTGTATACGCGAAGAAATCGCAGACATTAAGAAAGACCTCACTGAAGTGGGGGAAAGAGTAGTAAAATTGGAGGAAACAACAGAAGCACAACACATAGTAATCTCCAACTTTTCAAACAAATTCTCCCAGCAAGACATCTCAATCCTCCAACTAGAAAATAAAATAGATGACCTGGAGAATAGAAGTCGCAGGCAGAATATTAGGATGAGAGGAATCCCTGAGGAGGTCTCTCCCCAAGAACTAGAGCCCTATGTGCAAAGTCTATTCGCTTACTTGACTGATACAGGGGATGATTCCTCATATGCTTTAGACAGAATACATAGGGCGTAAGAGCAAGACCTGCTGAGAACCAACCTCCACGAGATGTGATTGTGAAAGTATCAAGCTATCCAATTAAAGAAACTTTAATGAAAAAGGCCAGAATGAAGCACCCGATTAAATTCAAAGGCACAGACTTGCAACTATTTGAAGATTTGTCTTCAAGAACACTTCAAAAGAGAAGAGAAATGAGACCGCTGACAAATGCACTCCGTAAACAGAATATCCCATATAGATGGGGTCATCCTTTCAACCTACAGATCCAATGGAAAGGCAGGCGTCTTGTGTGTGACAACCCGGACGATATCCCTTCAGTGTGTAAAGAATTACATCTAGAGCCCCCTCCACCGACTGATATCAGCAGACCACGGCCGGATAGACCACCACAAGGGGATACACCTCTACCACAAAGACCGGAGTGGAGGAAAGTTCCTGTGAAAAAGAACGATAAATTCTCTAAGCCTGTACCCAAAGAGACTACCCCAAGAGAAGCTACTTGAAAGAGACTAGAAGGGTTTCTTTTTGTCTTTCTTCCCTTTCTTTTCAGGTTGTTTCCTGCAAGTACCTTGTGAGTAATTCCTGGGGTGACATATCCCCCAGCTTGATGGGAATGGAGGGTGAGTATACTCACCATGTGGTAATTGAAAGATCAAGTGAGGGCAAAGCATTGCTCTCTCTTCTTGTATTTTTAAGAGAAATGTGTTTATGATAATGTCTTTTCCCTGTTTTTCTCTTTCTTTCCTTTTTTGTTAATATGTTGATAACGCATCAGGATGTAATTTAGTTTAAGTTTCAATGTTACTTGTAGCTCCAAAGTATGTTCTCCCTCACTACTTTGAAGCTTTATGCTTCTATGCTATTGCAATGTTATTGGTTTATGGTTTTTATTTTTGTTACTCCAGGGGTGTGTCCACAAGCCTATATATTTTATGTCATACCTAATGAATAGAGGGGAAACCACTATCTATATTCTTAATGTTGAAGGGTACTGGTGATCCACAACTCCGTATAGTCACCCAAAATGTCCAAGGTTTCAACTGTCCAAACAAAAGGGCCATGGCACTACGAGATATCCATAAACGGGGAGGGCAGATTGTACTATTGCAAGAAACACATTTTAAGGCAGGCAGAATTCCAAAGTATCTATCATCACAATATACACAACATTTTCATAGCACTAATTTAAAAAAAAAAAAATTAATGGAGTGAGCATCCTATTACATAAATCTATCCCATTTAAAGCGCTGCATATTAATAAGGACAATGAGGGTAGATATCTGGGAGTCATGGGAATGTTATATGGAAAACCTGTCACGATAGTCAATTTGTACGCCCCCAATAGACACCAAGAGGGTTTCATGGACAAAGCCAGTTCAAAAATTCTAGAAATACTAAAGGGCCCGCTTATAGTAGGGGGGGATTTAAACGTCCCACTAGTCCCTAAGATGGACTGTTCTAGTGCCAAATCTAGTGTTCCCCAGAGAACTCTCCAATCTCTATGGAAGAATTTTAAGTCATTAGCCTTACATGACGCTTGGAGGTACCTGCACCCAGACAAAAGAGACTTTACTTTTTTCTCTCATCCACATAACGTCCACTCGAGACTAGATTATCTGTTGGTTGACCATAGCGCCCTTTATTTCATCACCCAATGCCATATAAAGCATACAACTTGGTCAGACCATTCCATGGTGGAATGCACATTAAGATGGCCTTCTATGCCCATTAGATCCTTTAGCTGGAAATTAGAAGATGCTTTATTATTGGATTCAGCTAACTTAGAAAATTACACTAAGCATATAGAAACATACTTTGACATTAATAACACTAAAGACACGACACCAGACATGCTCTGGGAAGCGCATAAAGCGTATATGAGAGGCAAATTTATAAAATCCAGGGCAATTAAACAGAGAGAAAATAGGAAGGCCTATTCTAAAATGGCTAGGGAAGTCTCAGAATTAGATTATTTAGTCAAAATGAACCCGATAAATACTAAATACCAACAATTACTTGCTGAAAAAAGGAACAATTTAAACAAATTACTACTCATCGAAACACAACGAAAACAACTGTTTTTAAAACAGAAGTTCTATGGGGAAGGTAACAAATCTGGGAGATTTTTGGCAAGGGCCCTAAAAAAACAGCAGTTAAAATCTTACATTCATGCATTAAACTCCCACACAGGCAAAAAGGTAGAAGACACAGTGGGTATTGCGAAACTATTTCACGACTTTTATCACAGACTATATAATATTTACCCTGATAGATCATTTAATGCGCATAAAGAGGCATGTGATAAATATCTGCACAATATAGAGCTTCCCCACATTTCTGATGAGGAGGCGTCTGCATTAGAGGCACCTATATCAGTAGAAGAAGTTATGGCAGCTATAATAGATATTAAACCCAATAAGGCACCCGGTCCTGACGGCTTTACAGCCTTATATTACAAAACATTTAAAACTTTATTAAGCCCGCATCTAGCTGATCTGTTCTCACACATAGCCAATGAACACACATTCCCTGACACTATGCTTCAGGCACATATAACTGTACTTCCGAAACCCGGAAAACCAGCTTCTACGCCAGCAAATTTTAGGCCAATATCTTTACTAAACGTAGATCTAAAAATGTATGCAAAAATCTTAGCAGAAAGATTAAATAAGTTGTTGCCTGTATTACTGGATGGGGATCAAGTGGGTTTTGTCCAGAATAGGGAAGCGAGGGATAATATAAGTAAAGTCGTTACCCTTATAGATTATATCAAAACTACAAAGACCCCAGCTGTGTTACTGTCGACAGATGCTGAAAAAGCTTTCGATAGATTGGATTGGACCTTTTTACATACTACACTGACTAAATTCGGCCTTCCTTCCAAATTTATATCCCTAGTATTTGCTTTGTATTCTAACCCCACCGCCCGAATTAGAGTGAATGGCCATTTATCTGAAGAATTTGGAATTCGTAACGGATCGAGACAGGGCTGCCCACTGTCCCCCTTATTATTTGTTTTGGCACTAGAGCCACTCGCAATTAGTTTGCGAAACAACCCCAATATTAAAGGCATAGAGGTTTCGGGTAAGTCACACAAATTGGCTATGTTTGCTGATGACGTTCTGATGACACTATCAAGCCCTGTCGAATCCCTACATTATGTCCAGAAAGAACTTCAAGTATACGGTACAGTGTCAAATTTTCTAGTTAATCCCACTAAATCAGAACTCTACCCAATCAATATCTCACCTTCCACACTAGGGGAGATCAAGGCGCAGTGTCCTTTTAAAATCAATACTAAAGCCCTAAAATATCTTGGGGTATATCTAACCTCTGACAGCGAAAAGCTAAGGAGCTTAAACTATGGGAAATTATTAGAGGAGTTTCAATTTTTAACTTCCAAATGGATGCCTAAATATAATATATCATGGCTAGGTAGGATAGCGGCAACAAAGATGACACTCCTGCCCAAGGCACTGTATATAATGCAAGCCCTCCCGATATCTGGGGTATCTACATATGTCCAGAGGCTACAGAGGGTATTAAATACTTACATATGGCAAGGGGAAAAACCCAGATTATCACAAGCAACTATATACACACCTAAAGTAGATGGGGGCCTGGGGGTTCCCAATTTGAATTGGTATAAGTTGGCTATATCCTTGTGTAGGGTAGTGGATTGGGTTGGACAGGGCAAACATGCTTTCAAAAAGGTAACAACTCTAGAATCACAATTACTAAAACACACACATGGGGGGGTTATGCTGGACACCCTTACAACCAAGCACAATTCTGGAAGGCAAGCCCTATACCATTTTTAGTGAAACCTGGAATACCTTGAAGAGCCTTAGAAACAAGTTCCCCAGACTATCCACAACATACTCACCCCTCACTACATTGTCAGACAATAGAGAGATTGGCGCAAACTGGCCCCAGAATAATCTTATAGATGGGGAAGTGAATGAGTTTTATGATTTCATTCCTATTTGTGCATTGATGGAAGATGGGAAGATTATTGATAGACAGAAGTTGATGGATAAGGGATTTTGTGGTTTCTCAAATTGGTTGAATTTACATCAGGTCAGACATTACATTTTAACACATAGAGATAGAGGTAATTTTGTGCGAAATCTTACACCTTTTGAAGACTTATGTCTAAAAGGCAAAACAACAAAAAGGGGCATTATGTCTTCAATATACCCACTCCTTTTGTCGTTGGACCTACCAGATAAACCGAAATATATTAGGAAGTGGGAGGAAGATCTGGAGATACAGATTAGTACACAACAGTGGAAAAAATGGGCTAGATATACAGCAGGTTCTGCGCGCTCGGCGCATTACCTAGAGACGAATATGAAGATTTTAACAAGGTGGTATCTCACGCCACACAGACGTGTTCCCAAAAGCAAGTAACAAGTGTTGGAGGGGATGCGGCCAGATTGGGACACTATCACACATATGGTGGGACTGCCCACGTCTCTACCCCTTTTGGAAGCATATTTTTGAAGCAGTTAAGATTACCACAGGTATGACTCTAGCTTTCGACTTCACGATTCCTTTGTTTAATGACTTCTCCAGTATCCCATGTAAGATAAGACGCTGCATTGCCCAGATTATGTTTAATGTAGCTAAGAAATTGATTCCTACTTTTTGGAAGTCAACTGAGGTTCCCAGTTTAGATAAATGGAGACAACAGGTAGATCATGTTATTGTAATGGAGAGATATTTCTACCTATCCCAGGGCAATTTAAATTTATATTATGACATAGTATTTCTATGGGAACAATACAAACATGGTAACACTGGATAAATGGGTAAATTATCAGATATCTGGAGGGAGGTGGATATGCTTTGTGTTACTTGAAAGGTGACCTTTTTGCTGAATGTGTTATTAGTAATAGAAGTGTTAGGTCTTTATTCTCTTCACTGTGGATACACCCTGGAGGAAAGATTTTTGTTTTTGGTTCATTCTTGTTTTTTGTTAATGTTGTTTTCTTATAAATAAGTTACTCAAATTGTTATGTACATTATAATCTCTATTGATCAGACCCATACAGTCATGCAATGTCAATTCACAAATTTATGTGATTACACAAGAAACTTCGGTGAGCTTCAGTAAGTAGTCTTTACTACACGCTAACACAGGCTGTGAGTACAATACGGTCACTTCTGTTTAAATGATAAAAGACATTTGTGAACAAATCAATGGACTCTCAGACTTACAAATCCACACTATACAGCTGGAATATATTGTTGTACTTTTATTTACATTGTTTGACAAAGATATCTTGTATATGGCTATAATATTGTAATGTATGTTCAATATTATTTTCAATAAAAATGAATATATAAAAATAAATAGGAATAATTTATTTAATAAGAGTTAATTTATTTCGTTAGATTTAAATTATATTTAACTTAGGGGGGTGTTATGGTTAGACTTAGCTTTAGGGGTTAATATATTTATTAGAGTAGCGGCGAGGTCCGGTCGGCAGATTAGGGGTTAATACTTGAAGTTAGGTGTCAGTGATGTTAGGGAGGGCAGATTAGGGGTTAATACTATTTATTATAGGGTTATTGAGGCGGAAGTGAGGCGGATTAGGGGTTAATAACTTTATTATAGTAGCGGCGAGGTCCGGTCGGCAGATTAGGGGTTAATAAGTGTAGGTAGGTGTTGGCGACGTTGAGGGGGGCAGATTAGGGGTTAATAAATATAATATAGGGGTCGGCGGTGTTAGGGGCAGCAGATTAGGGGTACATAAGTATAACGTAGGTGGCGGCGGTGTGCGGTCGGCAGATTAGGGGTTAAAAAAATTAATAGAGTGGCGGCGATGTGGGGGGACCTCAGTTTAGGGGTACATAGGTAGTTTATGGGTGTTAGTGTACTTTAGAGCACAGTAGTTAAGAGCTTTATGAACCAGCGTTAGCCCAGAAAGCTCTTAACTCCTGTTTTTTTTCTGCGGCTGGAGTTTTGTCGTTAGATTCCTAACGCTCACTTCAGCCAAGACTCTAAATACCGGCGTTAGAAAGTTCCCATTGAAAAGATAGGATACACAAATGGCGTAGGGGGATCTGCGGTATGGAAAAGTCGCGGCTGCAAAGTGAGCGTTAGACCCTTTAATGACTGACTCTAAATACCAGCAGGCGGTAAAAAACAGTGTTAGGAGCCTCTAACGCTGGTTTTGACGGCTACCGCAGAACTCTAAATCTAGCCGTTTGCATCTACGTCAATTTCATCTTCAATTAAAATTGCATTTTGTGTTAGCTTATTACTATTATTTATTTTTAGGTTGTAATCATTAGAGTCTCTCGTTAGTTTTTTGTTCTTTATATCTATCACTTCCCTTTTTATATCCTTTAAGTTCTTTATCATTTCCTTCTGTAGATTTTGGAAATTTTCATCTTTACTCAATGGTGCTAGTTCATTGCTATAGTATTCTATTTTTTCCTCTGATTCTCTTAAAGTGATATTTCTAGATTTAATTATTATTTTTATTAAAGATAATGATGCATCTCTTAAGGTTTTATACCACTCTTCTTGGAATGTGTCTTGTAATGGAAATGCACAGTCTTTAATGAATCTTAGCCCTCTTGGGACCATATTCTGATTAATATATCTTTGGCGGTAGCTTACCTCCATCTTCTGTTTTAATTCTTTAATCATAAGTTTCTCTAAATCATTGCAAATGTTAGATACATTATATGTAGTGGGTGTATTACTACTAATTTATTTGTATTCTAGTGTTTATATTTCATCAAAGAGATCCTTTCTTGTTTCAAAGAGATCCATTTTATTTCATGAGATTTATAAATATAAAAATATATATCAGTAGGTCATAAACAAAGAGTGTGAACACGGATACAGTAATGATCAACAAAAATTAAAGAATGTGTTCACAACTCTTAAGCCAGTCTAGCTATCTCCTATTTAGGGAGGTGATATCCAAACCTCTCAGTATAATACAGAAACAAAGAAAAAATATAGGAGAAGCGCTTAAACAGCTGCTGGATATAAGCAATGTATAAAAATATATAAATATATTTTCTAATTGTATTTATGAGAAAAAAATTGGGTTTAACAGATTATATAAAATGTGTTTGCCCTATAAAGGTGTTAAGCATATATAAAATATCAGTATCTACCCTTTAATAGACTCAATATATTTAATATATTATTAAAACTTTTAAATATGTAATGGATAAAGTGCAAATTTTTAGTTGATTTATAAAATAAAAATGTATTAATTCAGCGTCTAAGCAAATTTATAATACCAGAACTACATAAAACAAGAGGACATGCACAATATAAAAACAATATATTTCTATAAAATATATTAAACTTAAAATATATATATATAGAATATATTGTAACCGGTTTACTAAAAAAAGGTATGAAACTTTTAAGATCCTATCATTAAATATCAAACTAAAAACATCTAGTGTTAGTCATATAAATATATATATAAATATAATTGCATTACAATGTTCAAATAAAGAATAAGACTCAACTAGATTTCGGCATAACTAAATTTCGGCATAAAGTGAAGTAATGAGAGGTATATTCATGCAATCTTGCCAAGAAGAATAATATGAACGTGATGTACTGGATTTAACCAATCAAGTGATTTAAGAGGGCTAAATGTCTTTTATTATCTTGGTGGGTCGTCCCTCTTTATTTTGTAGTTAATCCACAGAGAGTTCAAATAAACGTCTTTTCGTTTTTTTTAAAAACCTCTTCGTTTCTAGCAGTTAGATATTCGCAAGTGTTAAGTATGTATAGATACTTTGAGGGAGTGGATACAATTATGTTAGTTCGTAGCCTTAATACTGTTTAGACTGTCGTAGCCTGTGGATATGTGTAATTCTTATTCACTGCAGTGGTTAGACTCTGTTAGATAGAAGGTAGATTTCCTATGCTTGCAACCTTTGTTTGGACCCCGCTACCTGTTGCAGCGTTCACTATCGAGTACCTGTATGACTGAAGTCCTCGTCACAGGTCATGTGAATTCCGGGTGGTCCAATAGCAGTAGGGGAAAATTGGCAGTGTTTTCAAACAGTCTTTCAAACAGCAGTTTTGAACCACTTGCGGCAATCACCAGTCTTCAATGTCATCATAGTCTTCAATGTACAGAGCGCTGTGTAATTATTCTCCAGTGTAGGAAAACTTAGATGATAAACTTCAAGTTCTGTTGATAGTCCCAATCAACGCGTTTCAGCTGTTACCAGCTTTTTTCAAGATGGGAATCTGTTACACATTTGTGGCTTTTAACCGGTGTTTCCTCCTCCCCTTCCTTTTCCTATTAATTTATTCCCTCTCTGTGTGTGCTTTGATCAGCATGTGTTATCCTAAATTGTATCCAGTGTTCAAAATTCTTCTTTACACCTCTCGTTTCTCTGTAAATTGTATCTTGCCACATTCTTGCCGAAAAAACAACACATATAAATGTGCATTGCCATGGCATAAATATACAACAGATAGTTATTTAAAAAACGGATTTAGACTAAATATATTACAATTTAGAGTAACTAACTAATTTAGAGTTCTTAATAGTTTTGTTTAAATTTACCACCTCTCCAGTTGTTTTCAACTTTTTTTATGCCCCAATATTTTAGACCTTTCGTATTTTGGCTGTGTTTTTCTTTAAAGTGTCTTGAATGGAGGTGACCTTCGAACCCGTGTTCAATGTTAAGTAGATGTTCACGTATTCTATCTCCCACGGGTCGAGAGGTTTCCCCCAAATACTGTAAATTACAGGGACATTGTATGAGATAAACTATATTTTTATCACTACATCTTATAGTATCTTTTATTAAAAATTCCTTTTTAGTCACCGTTGAAAAAACACTTTTTCTTTTATTACTAAATTGGCAGGCTTTGCAGCTAATACAAGGGTAAAAACCTTCTAGTTTCTGGCCTTTTAGGTCTACTGTCCAACTTTTTTTGTTTGTATTCATCATTTTTGGAACACTAGGAGCGAAAATATTTTTAAAATTCTGTGCTTTTTTAAAATCTATTTATGGTTTTTCATTTAAAAGCTCACCTATTAAAGGGTCTCTTTGAAGTATGTGCCAATGTTTATTTAAAATGGATCGGATTCTTCCATGGTGGATATTAAAATCCGTTATGAATGGTACATCAATTGGCATATTTTTAGTCTCTTTCTGTTTTCTTATTAAAAGATCTTTTCTCTCCATTGATCTTGCTGTGTCTTTTGCTTTTAAGATAAGTTCATCTTCATATCCGCGTTGTTTAAATTTAGTTTGTAATATTAATGCTTGTTCATCAAAATCTTTAACATTTGTACAATTTTTTCTAATCCTTCTGAATTTGTTATGTGGAATATTATCTATCCATTTCCTATAGTGGCAACTTGAATTGTGTATAAAATTATTGGAATCGACCTTTTTAAAAAAGGTTTTTGTAATTAGAGTAGACCCTTCTACTTCTATAACTAGATCAAGAAAATTCATTTTAGTTTTACTAATCTCATATGTGAAATCCAAATGAAATCTAGGATTTTTTAGATCTTCAATGAAATATTCCACTAATTCTATATCTCCCTTCCATATGATGAAGATAGCATCGATAAAACGGCGATAGAGCACCAAGTTCTCCTCCCAAGCCGTGCCAAATACTTCTACATCTTCTAGGTGTCCCATAGTCAAATTGGCATAGCTGGGGACGAACTTGGTGCCCATCGCCATTCCCTGAACCTGTAGATAAAACTGATCTTCAAATAAAAAATAGTTGTTTGTAAGTACAAATTCAATGCATTTCAAGATAAATTCTATTTGTTCTGGTCTCATGTTATAAGTTTTAGTTAAATTATAGTTTACCGCCTCCATTCCAACTCTATGTTTAATGCTGGTATAGAGTGAACAGACATCACATGTGATAAGGTTATAATTGTCTTTCCATTTAATATCTTCCAAAGTTCGTATAAGGTCTGTAGAATCTTTTAAATGTGAAGGGAGAGAAGATACATAGTCTTGAAGAAAATAGTCTAGGCATTTCAGATAAATTAGATGTTAAGGAATTAATACCTGAGATTATGGGTCTACCGGGGGGGGTTAGTTAGAGACTTGTGAATTTTTGGAAGGTAGTAGAAAACTGGTGTTCTCTGGTGTTTTTCAATTAGAAATTCTAGTTCTTTTTTATTTAGTATACCCACCTTATAAGCATCTTTTACTAGGTGTTCTAATTTACTTTTAAAGGAATTAATTGGATTGTTTTTAATTAATTGATAAGTACTATTATCACTCAGTAGTCTGTTAGCTTCTTTTGTATAATCGCTGGTATTTAAAATCACCCTTTGTCTGCTTGTTTGATAGTTATGTTTTTATTATCTTTTAGATTTTTTAGGATGATATTTTGTTCTTTAGTTAGATTAAAATTTTTATAATTGTCAGTTTTGAGATTCTCTATCATTCTTCACTAGTTTTTTGAATATTTCTATATTTTTTCCTTTTTCATTTGTGGGGTAAAAGTCTGAATTGGATTTTAAATTTGAATGTACAAAGCTCTTATTACCATCTTGGGTTTGTTTTTCTAGAGGATTTTTTTGGAAATATCTTTTGTGGTTCAAAACTGCTGTTTGAAACACTGTTTGAAAACACCGCCGATTTTCCGCTACTGCTATTGGACCACCCGGAATTCACATGACCTGTGACATGGACTTCAGTCATACAGGTACTCGATAGTGAACGCTGCAACAGGTAGCGGGGTCCAAACAAAGGCTGCAAGCATAGGAAATATACCTTCTATCTAAAGGTGAGTCTAACCACTGCAGTGAATAAGAATTACACATATCCACAGGCTACGACAGTCTAAACAGTATTAAGGCTACGAACTAACATAATTGTATCCACGTTTATAATTGTAAAACGTTTATTTGAACTCTCTGTGGATTGACTACAAAATAAAGAGGGACGACCCACCAAGATAATAAGACATTTAGCCCTCTTAAATCACTTGTTTGGTTAAATCCAGTACATCACGTTCATATTATTCTTCTTGGCAAGATTGCATGAATATACCTCTCATTAATTCACTTTATGCCGAAATTTAGTTATGCCGAAATCTAGTTGAGTCTTATTCTTTATTTGAACATTGTAATGCAATTATATTTTTATATATATTTATATGAGTAACGCTAGATATTTTTAGTTTGATATTTAATGATAGGATCTTAAAAGTTTCATACCTTTTTTTTAGTAAACCGGTTACAATATATTCTATATATATATATATATTTTAAGTTTAATATATTTTATAGAAATATATTGTTTTTATATTGTGCATGTCCTCTTGTTTTATGTAGTTCTGGTATTATAAATTTGCTTAGACGCTGAATTAATACATTTTTATTTTATAAATCAACTAAAAATTTGCACTTTATCCATTACATATTTAAAAGTTTTAATAATATATTAAATATATTGAGTCGATTAAAGGGTAGATACTGATATTTTATATATGCTTAACACCTTTATAGGGCACACACATTTTATATAATCTGTTAAACCCAATTTTTTTTTTCTCATAAATACAATTAGAAAATATATTTATATATTTTTATACATTGCTTATATCCAGCAGCTGTTTAAGCGCTTCTATATTTTTTCTTTGTTTCTGTATTATACTAAGATGTTTGGATATCACCTCCCTAAATAGGAGATAGCTAGACTGGCTTAAGAGTTGTGAACACATTCTTTTATTTTTGTAGATACTCTTTAGGTGCCTAACGACAATGTTGACTATATACCGCAGCTTTCTCCTCAAGTGTCCAAAAATATTATCGCCCACTCATACAGTGCCCTGCGCTTTCTCTGTAACTCCACCTGGAGTCACGTTGCAAGACATTGCTTCCCTCATGCCCTCTGCAGTTCCTGATGCGTTGTCTGCTTTTCCCATGCTGCAGGGAAAGCGCAAGAGGATAGGTAAACTTTCAGTAAGTGAGGTTGCTAACGCTGTTGCTATTTTGAATGCCCCCTCAGACAGCAGACAGTGTAATTCCTCCTACTGATTCTGAAGTTGTATCCTTCAGGTTTCAGCTAGAACACCTCCGTCTGTTACTCAAGGAGGTTTTAGCTACTCTGGATGACAGCCAAAACCATGGTTGTTGTCAATCCTAAAAGGTCCAGTAAGCTACATAAGTATTTTGATGTACCTTCCATGGTGGAAGTTTTTCCTGTACCAGATTGAGCTACTGAGATTATTGCTAAGGAATGGGAGAGACTGGGTATCCCTTTTTCTCCATCCCCTGTATTTAAAAGGTTTCCTATAGCAGATTCTATCAAGGAATCTTGGCAGATGGTATCCAAGGTGGAATTTCCACACTAGCCAAGGGAACTACTATTCCTATAGAGGATAGTTGCTTCTTTAAGGATCCTATGGATAAGAAGTTAAAGGATATGTACACCAGGGTTTACAATGACAACCCACGGTTTGTACCACGGATGCTTCCCTTCAGGTTATTAACTGGAAGCTAACATTTAGTTTTTTGCCATACTGGCCCGCAGATCTTGGTCTGCGAATGTGTCATCTAAGTCTAAACTTTTGGTGATTCCTTACAAAGGAAAGACTTTGCGCCGGGTTTGATGGAAATAATTGCTGACATCACGGGAGGAAAGGGACTTTTCCTCCTTCAGGATAGTATAAATAATCAATAGGGATGTCAGAGTAATTTTCGTTCCTTTCGAAATTTCAATGGAAATCCTTTCACTTCCTCCTCCAAGCAGGAGCAGTCCAAGCCTTCCTGGAGTCCCAATCAGTCTTGGAACATGGGAAAACAATCCAAAATCCTGCTATTGCATCAAAAGCAGCATGAGGGGTCTGCCCCCGATCCGGGACCGGATGTTGTGGGGGGCAGACTTTAATTTTTCGTTCAGGCTTGGGTACAAGATGTTCAGGATCCCTGGGCGATGGACATCGTGTCCCAGGGATACAAACTAGAGTCAAGACTTTTCCTCCCATGGGCAGTTTTCTGCTTTCAAGATTATCTGTAGACCAGACACAGAGAGAGGCATTCTTACACTGTGTTCGGGACCTCTCAGACCTGGGAGTGATGGTTCCTGTTACAATGCAGGAGCAAGGTCTGGGGTTCTATTCCAATCTGTTCGTGGTTCCCAAAAAGGGAACCTTCAGACCGATTTTAGATCTCGAGTCTAAACAAATTCCTCAGAGTGCCATCCTTCAAGATGGAAACTGTTCGTTCCATTCTTCCTTTGGTCCAGGAGGGTCAATTTATGACAACGGTGGATTTAAAGAATGCGTACCTACATGTTCCCCTACACAGGGACCATCACAATTTTCTAAGGTTTGCTTTTCTTGTCAAACACTTTCAGTTTGTGTCTCTTCCATTTGGTCTTACCACAGTTACCAGAATTTCCTCAAAGGTCCTGGGATCCCTGCTAGCGGTGCTCAGATTGCGGGGCATTGCAGTGGCACCTTTTCAGAATGACATTCTAGTTCAGGCGTCTTCCTTTCAACAAGCAAGATCTCACACGGAAATGTTATCTTTCCTGCGGTCTCACGGATGGAAGGTGAATTTGTAAGAGAGTTACTTAGTTCCAAATACAAAGGTGTTTTTCTTGGGAACCATAATAGATTCCTTATCAATGAAGATTTTTCTGACAGAGTCAGGAAATCAAAGATTTTCGATTCTTGCCTAGCACTTCAGTTCTCTCCTCGGCCATCAGTGGCTCAGTACATGGAGGTAATCAGGCTGATGGTAGTGGCAATGGACATCATCCCGGTCGTCCGTTTCTATCTCAGACCTCTGCAGTTAAGGCGCAGGCAGTGGAATGGAGATTATGCGGATCTGTCTCCGCGATTACTGCTGGAGCAGGAGGCAAGGGATTCTCTATTTTTGGTGGTTGTCTCTGGATCATCTTTCCCAGGGAACCTGCTTTCGCAGAACCTCTTGGGTGATTGTGACAACAGATGCCAGCCTTCTGGGAGGCTCTGTAAAGGCTCAGAGACCAGGGACTCGGTCGGAGTGTGTTCTTCCCATAAACATTCTGGAACTGAGAGCAATCTTCAATGCTCTCCTGGCCTGGTCTCAGTTAACTTCGGCCTGGTTCTTCAGGTTCCAGTCGGACAATTTAGCCTCAGTGGTTTTCATCAACCATCAGGGAGGAGCTAGGAGTTCCTTGGCCATGGTAGAGGTAGCCAAGATCATTCGGTGGGCAGAGACCCACAATTGCTGTGGCGGACTTCCTGAGCAGGCAGACCCTTCACCCGGGGGAGTGGGAGCTCCATCCTGAAGTGTTTTCCAGCCAGATTCTTAAATGGGGTCAGTCGGAATTGGATCTCATGGCATCTCGGCAGACTTCCAAGCTCCTGAGGTACGGTACTGAGAGACGCTCTAGCAGTACCTTGGAATTTCAGTCTCTCATACCTATTGTCTCTGTTTGCTTTTTTTCCTCGAGTCATTGCTCGAATCAAGCAGGAGAGGGCATCGGTGACCCTCATTGCCCCGGCGTGGCCTTGCAGGATTTGGTATGCAGACCTGGTAGACATGTCATCTCTTCCACCTTGGAGACTTCAGTTGGGGAAGGACCTTCTATTCTATTTCAAAGGACCTTTCTTCATACAAATTTAGTTTCTTTCATGTAATTAGCAAGAGTCCATGAGCTAGTGACGTATGGGATATACATTCCTACCAGGAGGGGCAAAGTTTCCCAAACCTTAAAATGCCTATAAATACACCCCTCACCACACCCACAATTCAGTTTTACAAACTTTGCCTCCTATGGAGGTGGTGAAGTAAGTTTGTGCTAGATTCTACGTTGATATGCGCTCCGCAGCAGGTTGGAGCCCGGTTTTCCTCTCAGCGTGCAGTGAATGTCAGAGGGATGTGAGGAGAGTATTGCCTATTTTGAATGCAGTGATCTCCTTCTACGGGGTCTATTTCATAGGTTCTCTGTTATCGGTCGTAGAGATTCATCTCTTACCTCCCTTTTCAGATCGACGATATACTCTTATTTATATACCATTACCTCTGCTGATTCTCGTTTCAGTACTGGTTTGGCTTTCTACAAACATGTAGATGAGTGTCCTGGGGTAAGTAAGTCTTATTTTCTGTGACACTCTAAGCTATGGTTGGGCACTTTGTTTATAAAGTTCTAAATATATGTATTCAAACATTTATTTGCCTTGACTCAGGATGTTCAACATTCCTTATTTTCAGACAGTCAGTTTCATATTTGGGATAATGCACTTGAATCAATTATTTTTCTTACCTTAAAAATTTGACTTTTTTTTCCCTGTGGGCTGTTAGGCTCGCGGGGGCTGAAAATGCTTCATTTTATTGCGTCATTCTTGACGCAGACTTTTTTGGCACAAAAAATCTTTTCTGTTTCCGGCGTCATACGTGTCGCCGGAAGTTGCGTCATTTTTGACGTTCTTTTGCGCCAAAGATGTCGGCGTTCCGGATGTGGCGTCATTTTTGGCGCCAAAAAGCATTTAGGCGCCAAATAATGTGGGCGTCTTATTTGGCGCTAAAAAAATATGGGCGTCGCTTTTGTCTCCACATTATTTAAGTCTCATTTTTTCTTTGCTTCTGGTTGCTAGAAGCTTGTTCATTGGCATTTTTTCCCATTCCTGAAACTGTCATTTAAGGAATTTGATCAATTTTGCTTTATATGTTGTTTTTTCTCTTACATATTGCAAGATGTCTCACGTTGCATCTGAGTCAGAAGATACTTCAGGAAAATCGCTGTCTGGTGCTGGAACTACCAAAGCTAAGTGTATCTGCTGTAAACTTTTGGTAGCTATTCCTCCAGCTGTTGTTTGTATTAATTGTCATGACAAACTTGTTAATGCAGATAATATTTCCTTTAGTAATGTACCATTACCTGTTGCAGTTCCATCAACATCTAATGTTCAGAATGTTCCTGATAACATAAGAGATTTTGTTTCTGAATCCATCAAGAAGGCTATGTCTGTTATTCCTCCTTCTAGTAAACATAAAAAATCTTTTAAAACTTCTCTTTATACAGATGAATTTTTAAATGAACATCATCATTCTGATTCTGATGACTCTTCTGGTTCAGAGGATTCTGTTTCAGAGATTGATGCTGATAAATCTTCATATTTATTTAAAATGGAATTTATTCGTTCTTTACTTAAAGAAGTACTAATTGCTTTAGAAATTGAGGATTCTGGTCCTCTTGATACTAATTCTAAACGTTTAGATAAGGTCTTTAAATCTCCTGTAGTTATTCCAGAAGTTTTTCCTGTTGCTAGTGCTATTTCTGAAGTAATTTCCAGAGAATGGGATAGATTGGGTAATGCATTTACTCCTTCTAAACGTTTTAAGCAATTATATCCTGTGCCGTCTGACAGATTAGAATTTTGGGACAAAATCCCTAGAGTTGATGGGGCTATTTCTACCCTTGCTAAACGTACTACTATTCCTACGTCAGATGGTACTTCGTTTAAGGATCCTTTAGATAGGAAAATTGAATCCTTTCTAAGAAAAGCTTATCTGTGTTCAGGTAATCTTCTTAGACCTGCTATATCATTGGCTGATGTTGCTGCAGCTTCAACTTTTTGGTTGGAAACTTTAGCGCAGCAAGTAGCAGATCATGATTCTCATAATATTATTATTCTTCTTCAACATGCTAATAATTTTATCTGTGATGCCATTTTTGATATTATCAGAGTTGATGTCAGGTTTATGTCTCTAGCTATTTTAGCTAGAAGAGCTTTATGGCTTAAAACTTGGAATGCTGATATGGCTTCTAAATCAACTCTACTTTCCATTTCTTTCCAGGGTAACAAATTATTTGGTTCTCAGTTGGATTCTATTATCTCAACTGTTACTGGTGGGAAAGGAACTTTTTTACCACAGGATAAAAAATCTAAGGGTAAAAACAGGGCTAATAATCGTTTTCGTTTCAACAAAGAACAAAAGCCTGATCCTTCATCCTCAGGAGCAGTTTCAGTTTGGAAACCATCTCCAGTCTGGAATAAATCCAAGCCTTCTTGAAAAGCAAAGCCAGCTTCTAAGTCCACATAAAGGTGTGGCCCTCATTCCAGCTCAGCTGGTAGGGGGCAGGTTGCGTTTTTTCAAAGAAATTTGGATCAATTCTGTTCACAATCTTTGGATTCAGAACATTGTTTCAGAAGGGTACAGAATTGGTTTCAAGATGAGACCTCCTGCAAAGAGATTTTTTCTTTCCCGTGTCCCAGTAAATCCAGTGAAAGCTCAAGCATTTCTGAATTGTGTTTCAGATTTAGAGTTGGCTGGAGTAATTATGCCAGTTCCAGTTCTGGAACAGGGGATGGGGTTTTATTCAAATCTCTTCATTGTACCAAAGAAGGAGAATTCCTTCAGACCAGTTCTGGATCTAAAAATATTGAATCGTTATGTAAGGATACCAACGTTCAAAATGGTAACTGTAAGGACTATCTTGCCTTTTGTTCAGCAAGGGCATTATATGTCCACAATAGATTTACAGGATGCATATCTGCATATTCCGATTCATCCAGATCATTATCAGTTCCTGAGATTCTCTTTTCTGGACAAGCATTACCAGTTTGTGGCTCTGCCGTTTGGCCTAGCTACAGCTCCAAGAATTTTTACAAAGGTTCTCGGTGCCCTTCTGTCTGTAATCAGAGAACAGGGTATTGTGGTATTTCCTTATTTGGACGATATCTTGGTACTTGCTCAGTCTTTACATTTAGCAGAATCTCATACGAATCGACTTGTGTTGTTTCTTCAAGATCATGGTTGGAGGATCAATTCACTAAAAAGTTCATTGATTCCTCAGACAAGGGTAACCTTTCTGGGTTTCCAGATAGATTCAGTGTCCATGACTCTGTCTTTGACAGACAAGAGAGTCTAAAATTGATTTCAGCTTGTCGAAACCTTCAGTCACAATCATTCCCTTCGGTAGCCTTATGCATGGAAATTCTAGGTCTCATGACTGCTGCATCGGACGCGATCCCCTTTGCTCGTTTTCACATGCGACCTCTTCAGCTCTGTATGCTGAATCAATGGTGCAGGGATTACACAAAGATATCTCAATTAATATCTTTAAAACCGATTGTACGATACTCTCTAACGTGGTGGACAGATCACCATCGTTTAATTCAGGGGGCTTCTTTTGTGCTTCCGACCTGGACTGTAATTTCAACAGATGCAAGTCTCACAGGTTGGGGAGCTGTGTGGGGATCTCTGACGGCACAAGGAGTTTGGGAATCTCAGGAGGTGAGATTACCGATCAATATTTTGGAACTCCGTGCAATTTTCAGAGCTCTTCAGTCTTGGCCTCTTCTGAAGAGAGAATCGTTCATTTGTTTTCAGACAGACAATGTCACAACTGTGGCATACATCAATCATCAAGGAGGGACTCACAGTCCTCTGGCTATGAAAGAAGTATCTCGAATTCTGGTTTGGGCGGAATCCAGCTCCTGTCTAGTTTCTGCGGTTCATATCCCAGGTATAGACAATTGGGAAGCGGATTATCTCAGTCGCCAAACGTTGCATCCGGGCGAATGGTCTCTTCACCCAGAGGTATTTCTTCAGATTGTTCAAATGTGGGAGCTTCCAGAAATAGATCTGATGGCGTCTCATCTAAACAAGAAACTTCCCAGGTATCTGCCCAGATCCCGGGATCCTCAGGCGGAAGCAGTGGATGCATTATCACTTCCTTGGAAGTATCATCCTGCCTATATCTTTCCGCCTCTAGTTCTTCTTCCAAGAGTAATCTCCAAGATTCTGAAGGAATGCTCGTTTGTTCTGCTGATAGCTCCGGCATGGCCTCACAGGTTTTGGTATGCGGATCTTGTCCGGATGGCCTCTTGCCATCCGTGGACTCTTCCGCTAAGACCAGACCTTCTGTCGCAAGGTCCTTTTTTCCATCAGGATCTCAAATCCTTAAATTTAAAGGTATGGAGATTGAACGCTTGATTCTTGGTCAAAGAGGTTTTCTCTGACTCTGTGATTACTACTATGTTACAGGCTCGTAAATCTGTATCCAGAGAGATATATTATAGAGTCTGGAAGACTTATATTTCTTGGTGTCTTTCTCATCATTTTTCTTGGCATTCTTTTAGAATTCCGAGAATTTTACAGTTTCTTCAGGATGGTTTAGATAAAGGTTTATCCGCAAGTTCTTTGAAAGGACAAATCTCTGTTCTTTCTGTTTTTTTTTCACAGAAAGATTGCTAATCTTCCTGATATTCATTGTTTTGTACAAGCTTTGGTTCGTATAAAACCTGTCATTAAGTCAATTTCTCCTCCTTGGAGTTTGAATTTGGTTCTGGGGGCTCTTCAAGCTCCTCCGTTTGAACCTATGCATTCATTGGACATTAAATTACTTTCTTGGAAAGTTTTGTTCCTTTTGGCGATCTCTTCTGCCAGAAGAGTCTCTGAATTATCTGCTCTTTCTTGTGAGTCTCCTTTTCTGATTTTTCATCAGGATAAGGCGGTGTTGCGAACTTCTTTTGAATTTTTACCTAAAGTTGTGAATTCCAACAACATTAGTAGAGAAATTGTGGTTCCTTCATTATGTCCTAATCCTAAGAATTCTAAGAAGAAATCGTTGCATTCTTTGGATGTTGTTAGAGCTTTGAAATATTATGTTGAAGCTACTAAGTCTTTCCGAAAGACTTCTAGTCTATTTGTTATCTTTTCCGGTTCTAGAAAAGGCCAGAAAGCTTCTGCCATTTCTTTGGCATCTTGGTTGAAATCTTTAATTCATCATGCCTATGTCGAGTCGGGTAAAACTCCGCCTCAAAGGATTACAGCTCATTCTACTAGGTCAGTTTCTACTTCCTGGGCGTTTAGGAATGAAGCTTCGGTTGATCAGATTTGCAAAGCAGCAACTTGGTCCTCTTTGCATACTTTTTCTAAATTCTACCATTTTGATGTATTTTCTTCTTCTGAAGCAGTTTTTGGTAGAAAAGTACTTCAGGCAGCGGTTTCAGTTTGAATCTTCTGTTTATGTTTTTCATTAAACTTTATTTTGGGTGTGGATTATTTTCAGCAGGAATTGTCTGTCTTTATTTTATCCCTCCCTCTCTAGTGACTCTTGCGTGGAAAGATCCACATCTTGGGTAGTCATTATCCCATACGTCACTAGCTCATGGACTCTTGCTAATTACATGAAAGAAAACATAATTTATGTAAGAACTTACCTGATAAATTCATTTCTTTCATATTAGCAAGAGTCCATGAGGCCCGCCCTTTTTGTGGTGGTTATGATTTTTTTGTATAAAGCACAATTATTCCAATTCCTTATTTTATATGCTTTCGCACTTTTTTCTTATCACCCCACTTCTTGGCTATTCGTTAAACTGAATTGTGGGTGTGGTGAGGGGTGTATTTATAGGCATTTTAAGGTTTGGGAAACTTTGCCCCTCCTGGTAGGAATGTATATCCCATACGTCACTAGCTCATGGACTCTTGCTAATATGAAAGAAATGAATTTATCAGGTAAGTTCTTACATAAATTATGTTTTCTCAGAGTCTGATTGACTGGAGATTGAACGCTTAAATTTATCCAAGCGTGGATTTTGGACTCGGCCATTGAAACCTTAATTCACGTAACCTGTGACTAGAAAGATTTACCATTAGATATCTATATCAGTGTGAATCCAAAGGCTACTCTTGGAGTAGAGTTGGAATTCTTAGAATTCAGTTTTCTTTCATGTAATTGGCAAGAGTCCATGAGCTAGTGACGTATGGGATATACAATCATACAAGGAGGGGCAAAGTTTCCCAAACCTCAAAATGCCTATAAATACACCCCTCACCACACCCACAATTCAGTTTTACAAACTTTGCCTCCTATGGAGGTGGTGAAGTAAGTTTGTGCTAAGATTTCTACGTTGACATGCGTTTCTCAGCATTTTGAAGCCCGGTTCCTCTCAGAGTACAGTGAATGTCAGAGGGATGTGAAGGGAGTATCACCTATTGAATGCAATGGTCTTGCTAACGGGGATCTATTTCATAGGTTCTCTGTTATCGGTCGTAGAGATTCATCTCCTACCTCCCTTTTCAGATCGACGATATACTCTCATATACCATTACCTCTACTGATAACTGTTTCAGTACTGGTTTGGCTATCTGCTTTATGTGGATGGGTTTCTTTTTGGTAAGTATGTTTTTTATTACTTAAGACACCCCAGCTATGGTTTGGCACTTTATGCATTTATATAAAGTTCTAATTATATGTATTGTACTTATATTTGCAGGTTCATGTATTTCCTTGTGCATACTGTCAGTTTAATATTTGGGGAAAATTAACATTTTAAGAAATATGGGGTTTAGTCTTTTCAAAATTGACTACATTTTTCTTGCAGTATTAGGCGCGCGGGTGCGCCAAATGCTAGACTTTATTGCGTCATTCTTGGCGCGAGAATTTTTTGTTGCGGAAATACGTCCATTGACGCAAGTTCATCATTTCCGGCATCGTAGTTGACGCCGAGTCTTTACACAGGGTTGCATCGTTAGTGACGCGAGTGTGTCATTTGCGGATGTTGTTGGCGCCAAAAAAATTTCAAGATGGTGACTATAAGGACTATTCTGCCTTTTGTTCAGCAAGGACATTATAGGTCCACAATAGACTTGCAGGATGCATACCTTCATATTCCGATTCATCCAGATCATTATCAGTTCCTGAGATTCTCTTTTCTAGACAAGCATTACCAATTTGTTGCTCTTCCATTTGGCCTAGCAACAGCTCCAAGAATCTTTTCAAAGGTGCTCGGTGCCCTGCTCTCTGTAACCAAGTCTCTTATGGAGGGAAGTACTCTTCGAAATGGGACTGGAGTTTTCAGTAATCCTGTCAACCTTTCAGTGAGAGCATGGATGAAGATTAGAGTCCGGAGATGCAGGGAGAGTCTTTCTACGAAACCATCCCGACTCATATTAACAGCTCCTTGGCAATCAGTGTTGACGAGTTTCGCTACCTGCCTTTATTCACTCAAGTTCATATCAGAAGCGAGGCTACTATCTGTCACACTTGAAGGGCCGTGTTCCTGTTCCACGGTGCAGATTCCAGTAAGTTTGTTTCATTTTTTCGATATGTACATGTAATGTTAACGAAAGAAGTCAGGGTCCCAGTGAGACTCCTTTATCTTAAGGAATCAAGGGTTAATATCTCCTGAGGGGGGTTATTAAACAGGGGGGACTTTAATCATGTTTGTTATGCGATTCTGTCTGCTAATGTGTAGTGATACTTGGGCTCATGGCTATTTGGAACATAACGGCCTTATCAATTGGCGCAATCTCTTAAGATTTGCGCGCCCTTTTTTGTGACTTGCACAGTGCACCTCATGACCGGGTACGGTTATGTTGTATTCCACTTCCATATTTTGACCGAGTGGCGACGGAGAGAGTCTGCTCATTAGTTGTCTGATTCACAGGAGGTGGTGAGTGCCCCAGCCATTGGGGGTGTAAAAAAAGAGTGTCGTTTAGTGTTTGTCCATATTTGCAATCCCAAAGTTATGGAGGATTCTGATTTTGTAGACATGGATATCTCCGATTCGGAGAATGCGTCTTGCGAAGAATATGAAATGTCATGGGTTATCCATGCCCGTCAGTTGTTCCGATTGCCATTCCAGAGTACTTTCTTCTCCCGAACCAGGGAACTTGGAGTGTGTTGAGCCATCCACCCCTGAGGATTCCATGTCCTGTGAGGCGCATGCCCCAGAACCTTCTTTTGCTACGCAAGCAGGTGTCCCTATGGCTGTTACTCCTTCTCCGGAAGGCGGCTTGTTTCCTCCAGAGGTTACGGCATGGTTCCGCATGGCTGTGTCTATGGCGCTGGCTCATTTATATCTCCCAAATTAAATCTTTTTAAGGTACTGCCCGTGTTCGGTCAACAAGGGCCCGTCAGGCGTGATAGATCACCTGATTCAGTTTGGCCTTCTGGGGAAGCGATGGCCTCTGAGGCTTCAGGGGCCCCAACCTCGGGCCGGGGTCATCCATTGATCCGGCGAGAGATCATTTTGCCTTCCGTTATAGGCTGCCACGTCTTTGTGTCCTACTAAGGAATGTTTTGGCAGTGCTGGAGGATTCCAGTCCTAGTGAGCCGAGGGATCCTCTGCATTCTGTGCCGGATGGCAAACAGAGTTAGACGTTTGGAGATGAAACCAATCTTCTTGAAGTCTCTGTTTTTTTCTTTCTTTTATGTATCGGTTCCAGTTCTCAGAATGGGGCCTATGATCGGCTGGTCCGGTTGGCGGGTGCTGCCTTACTTATATTTTGATCTGGTTAGGATGTGTTTGATTTGTTTTAAACAGCTCATGTCCGTTTTGGGAACGTTCTTTCTCTGGAACTGATACTTGTGATTTTGTGGTCGCGTGGGTACTTCCTCGGAAGTTGCACATTTTTTGTTAAGAACATAGTTATGTTTCTAGTTCATATTATCGAACCTTTGGGTCGATTTTTCTGGGACCTTTGGTCAGTTCTGGAGTACTCTTGTACCAGACAGGTACTGGTCAAGCACTAGCTGCTGTTCCTTGCGGTTCATGTCACCCTTGTGGTGCTGATATCCTGTCGGAATGTCACTTTGGCCTATTGATGCAGACTCAGAGCTCTGATCCTACTACAACGTATGCCTAGTGTTTAGATACAACACTTCTGGAAGAAAGGTTGTGAGCTCCAATCTTAGTTGGCCTTTTCTTGCAATTTGCTTTGAATACGTGATCGACTTTTTAAAGCGTCATCGTTTCTAGAGGTCCTTTTGGACTCGGAACGTAGTTCTCCATTTCTTTAGAGTTTGGCGATGTGGATGACCTCCGGAGGTCTTGAATACCGGTTTGGTGGACGATTTGTGTTTTTCGCTTTCGGTATCTTCCGGATGCGGATATATCCTTCTTCCTTTTCTCAGTATCTCGCTTGCTCTAGTACTTGGAGCACAGGGGTGTGGATCACCCCGTTTTTTCTACCAGGAGCTGCGAGGCTCCCATTGTTATTCCTGTTACTGGGATTTCCGGGAGACTGATCCTGTAAGGATCTCTGGAGATATGTCGTTCTCTCAATCTAAGAGCTGTCCTTTGTAATCTCTTGGTCTTTAGACTCTCGGGTGCTGTCCTTTAACCTTATAGCAGATCTAGCCCTTTGAGCTTGCGGGTAAAAGCTCCGGGCTCAGATACAGACCTTCGCCCTTTTGGGGTCAAGAAAATGGGTTTCAATTATCTACAACGGAGTATAGATCAGGTAGTCAAGCCTGTCTACAAAGACTTATCTTAAGATCCAATGGTACTGGTTGCCATTTTCTTAGACCTGTTATGAGTTTTTTTCAGGCTCTTGGGTTTGAGGCTGTTGCTGGTACCCTATGTCTATGGACTTTGGATGGTGGAAGGCTCTGTCTGGGGTGCACTCCTAACCATAGGAGGCAACTTAAGGGTTCTTCAGGAGGTTAGATCTTTCGATCGGTCCTGTTTCTCAGGGACTCTGACTTAGGACCACGTCTCTTGCCTGGAATCAGGCATGGGCGGTTCAGTTCAACCTTGGGGTTGGATCTCCCGCGTGTCCCTTTGAAAGGGGTTTTTGGCTCTTATGGGAGATTGATATCTGTCTGAAGTTTAAGTTTGAGGTTTCTCTGAGGGGTACTACTTTGTCGTCTGGGGCATCTAATGCTTCCTTGTAGACTTTCAGTTGTCGTATCACCTGAGCTGGTTGTAATTACCGAAGGGTTTCGCCTGTAGGTGGGGTGTTTACCAATTTCTCTACTTCCTTTTCTCCTCACCTATGTGGGGGGTGAGTTTCTTGCGTTTGCTCTCCTTTGATTTGGAGGTACCTCAGTATCTGTGAAGGCATGTGGGTCCCTGTTTTTCTCGCTTCAGAGCATTTTTTCCCTTCCTTGTGTACTCAGGATCACGGGGCTGGAATCTTGTATTAAGACGCGGTGGGTCAGAGTTCTATCTTCCTTTTGGGAGTGTTCCTTCTTTAGGGAAGGCAGCCGTGTAGAGGTTCTGGAACCCGAGCACGTAGTTCCTGTCATGGCTTATGGTAGCATGCCAATTTTAAGTAAGTAGACTAGAGCTCTACTCAGGGGTTTCGCTCCCTTGCAGACTCATCCCTTCTCTTTGAAGGTCTGGGCAGAGTTTTTGGTACTCTTTGTCTTTACCAGCCTTTGGGCTGAGACCGTTACCTTGGAGTGAAGGTCAGGGATTGGTCTGCTCTGTTAAATATTGACCGTGTACTTTTATTGAGTATGTTCTCCCCTTTGGTGGAGGGGGACTCTAGATGTCTATCTCTCTACTGGTGGTGTCTGCTGCTGGGATGGGACGCTCCTTGGAGTCCAGATTTTTTCTGGACGGGTTGCCGATGTTTCTCTGCGATTCTCGGTGGTATCAGGTCCCACAATGGCTTACGGTCAGCTTTGCTGCCTGGAGATTGGTCATCGTGAGTTCTTGTTTAGAGGGGGCTCTGTGTTCTCACGAAGAGCTCTTTTTTAGCTGCTAGGACAGTTACCCTGTCTAAGCTTATCTAGTCTGATGGTTTTTCGTCTTGACTATGATACAATGGGGAACTCAAGGATTTAGAGCACCATAGGTTGTATGGTGCTGTGTCTTGGATCGGAGGGTGGCCCTCTGGTCATCCTAGTGATCGTTTTTTTCTGAGTATGGAATTTATCTTTCTGATCCTTCGTCTCCCTGAGCAGTGGTCCTTTAGCAACCTTGGGTTTGCTCTAAGTTTTGCTTTTAAATTTTCTTTCTTCCCTTGTTGGATGGTCCTTTGGATCTCTTATTGGGTCCTCTGTTCTCCCTCTCGGGGGTAGATAGAGGTTCTTGTCCTTTAGGTCGGGGGTACGCTTTGTGGGAGTTGTGAGCCGCAGAGCCGGCTCCTTGGAGGCTTTTGTGCTCAGCGGACTCTGGGGATTTTGAGTGGTCCCTAGCACAACTTTGCAGGTTGTGTAACTGATGAGCAGTTACCTGGGCTTCCGGTTTTTCCCCTTTGTCGTTTTCAGTTTTATGTAGGGTGTTGGGTAATTTCAGACTGTGGTGCCTTTCAAAGGAGCCGCCTTTTTGTACCCGCCCTTTGTTTGCATTCAGTGTCCTCTATAGCTTGGGTATTCTTTTCCCAAAAGTAATGAATGCAGCTGTGGACTCTTCCCATTTAAGAAGAAAAACTTAAATGATTCACCAGTCAGAAAAAAATCTGGACACAGTCTCGCCCTCTAAGCCTCTCAAATAAGACTGAGATCTCCCCACTCAGTCAAAAGGAAACAACTAGTTAATTTTTATGAGTGGTGCTGCCAAGCTGAGGGTACACTTAGTATTTATAAAATGACTTAAGTCTATATGTATACTAGTTCACATATATCACACTGTCAATATGGACACAATTATTGTGAATGGCGCTATTAAGCTCAGGGTATACTTAATAAGTATATATGTATAATAAATCACATAGAGTAAGATGTCCAAAAATAGAGTATTTATTTAGTTAACCAATGTCGAATATTTACTATAGTGGTATTAAAAAATATATAAAAACAGTAAGGAGTTGTGGCCACAACTAATATGAAACTTTACTAATTATTGAAATGTGTGCACTCTATCTAGATCACAAACAAAAACAATTTTGGTGCTAGCAGTCATAACGAAATATTAAATGAATAAATAAGAGAGTAGTCACAGCTAAAAAGTAGATGCTGTGAAAAAGAATGACAAGGCAGCACTCAAATTGCATAAATAACAAGTGGTTTATTAGGTAAACCTACACATGTCAAAAACAAAATTCCCAAAACCCTTAATTACAATAAAAGGAGTGACTATTGAACCCAGGCCTGGTTAGTACTTTATCTGACACACTACCGTAAAACTGCGGTTATTACAAGTGATTGTTCGAAATATATAACATATCTTAAACTATGCGCTGTTACAAACAAACAATGTGTGAAAGATAAACTGTTGCAACATAATTCAAAAGAGACACAGATTAACAAATGTCCGTTTTAACAGAGCACTTAGTGTGAATCACACGCTCTGTAAATGAAATGTGTTACAAAGAAGCAGTTCCAGCGTTACTGATTGGAAAACCAACTGTTATAGATTTACTGAGCAAACAGTCTCACCACATTCGCGGTACAAAGTTCCAGTATTCGCTCCAACACTAGCTTGTATAATTACCACTTGATCACTCCAAGCTTTGCATATTTCTCATGCCGGATCCTGGTAATTCTCCAAACAAAGCGATTTGTGTTAAGGCTCCATTACGGTTTTAATGCCTCCTTGTATTTACAAAACCGGAACTTCCATTCAAGACTGCTGCATGCTTGTCAGTTGTTAGAACCACATAATAGTAACTCGGTATGCTTTGAACCAGCTGCCAGGGACTTAGCACTCCACTTCAAACAGTTGCCGCTTCACACAAAGTCAGGCATGACGCGTTTCGCCCCTCCCCTTAGTGGGCTGACTTTAGGGCTTCATCGGATGCTTATCTGTGGTGATAACACCCCTTTTATAGCTCAATAGCTAATTTAAATATTTAATTGATGACAGTTTTAGCACCATATTGCAACCTCATATTCAAAGATAAACAAAAACTTTTAATTGCACAAACATCATATTTGGGTACAACATCTTTCTTACATGTGAAATGAGTAAAGATGAAGCAACTTTCTTAGATCTATCAATTAGGAAAGAAGGTAGACATCTAACCACCAGGGTCCATCGTAAATCAACGGCCACTAATAGCCTTTTACATGCTACTAGCCACCATCCTGAATGCCTAAAAACTGGCATTCCAGTTGGCCAATTCCTTCGGTTGAGAAGGAATTGTTCCGACTTAGAGGAGTTTGAATCACAGGCCAAAGACATGTCGTCTAGGTTCCTTGAAAGAGGATATTCTAAGAGACAGGTTAAAAGGGCCTGGACAAGGGCTAGGAACTGCATAAGAAATGATCTGCTCTATAAACATAATGCAGTTAAAAGGAATGGTGATAAGGTACGCCTCATAACTAAGTACAACGCACATTGGGGCAAACTTAGAGACATAATGAATAAATATTGGCACATGTTGACTATTGACACTGAAATGAAAGACTATGTAGGAGACTTCCCTTTGTTGACAGCACGTAGAGCTGATAGTCTTAAGGATAAGCTTGTTAGAAGTGAATACACAAGAGAACCGAAAACCAATTGGTTAAGCACAAGAGGCAAATGGCAAGGCTGTAGCCCTTGTGGGCATTGTGTGTATTGCAGGTTTATACAAAAAACATGTAAATTTGAAACTTTAACAGGTAGACAATACAATATAAAAGAGTGGATAACCTGCAACACTACAGGTGTCATTTACCTCTTGCATTGCTCATGCCCCCTATTTTACATAGGGAAAGCTAAGCGTGATCTGAAAGATCGAGTCAGAGAGCATAGGGATGACATTAAGAATAAAGAGCAGGATAGCCCAGTGGCCAGACACTTTGAATTATATCATAATTCTGATTTTACTATTATGAAAGTAACTGGCATTCAGCATATAAAACAGCACCGCCGTGGTGGTGATGTTGATAATATGCTATTAAGGAATGAATCCCGATGGATTTATCGATTAAATACTCTGGCTCCAAATGGCCTTAATGAAAAAATAGATTTCTCATGCTTTCTGTAGAACTTTTCCCTAGTAGGGGACAAATGCTAAAGAGCCTTTGGTATCTCTATACTTACATTATTTCAGTTGTGTATATAATAGTCATTAGTCTAGCCTAAAAGATAAGTAAAAGTTTTGAGATGTAAAAATTGCAATGGTAGATAAATTGTGTAGTTCTGATTTTACCATCCCAGAATGGAAAAGAAAAACCCAAATATATGTTGTATAACATGTAATTATTTAACAAATATGATGTTTGCGCAATTAAAAGTTTTTGTTTATCTTTGAATATGAGGTTGCAATATGGTGCTAAAACTGTCATCAATTAAATATTTAAATTAGCTATTGAGCTATAAAAGGGGTGTTATCACCACAGATAAGCATCCGATGAAGCCCTAAAGTCAGCCCACTAAGGGGAGGGGCGAAACGCGTCATGCCTGACGTTTTGTGAAGCGGCAACTGTTTGAAGTGGAGTGCTAAGTCCCTGGCAGCTGGTTCAAAGCATACCGAGTTACTATTATGTGGTTCTAACAACTGACAAGCATGCAGCAGTCTTGAATGGAAGTTCCGGTTTTGTAAATACAAGGAGGCATTAAAACCATAATGGAGCCTTAACACAAATCACTTTGTTTGGAGAATTACCAGGATCCGGCATGAGAAATATGCAAAGCTTGGAGTGATCAAGTGGTAATTATACAAGCTAGTGTTGGAGCGAATACTGGAACTTTGTACCGCGAATGTGGTGAGACTGTTTGCTCAGTAAATCTATAACAGTTGGTTTTCCAATCAGTAACGCTGGAACTGCTTCTTTGTAACACATTTCATTTACAGAGCGTGTGATTCACACTAAGTGCTCTGTTAAAATGGACATTTGTTAATCTGTGTCTCTTTTGAATTATGTTGCAACAGTTTATCTTTCACACATTGTTTGTTTGTAACAGCGCATAGTTTAATATATGTTATATATTTCGAACAATCACTTGTAATAACCGCCGTTTTACGGTAGTGTGTCAGATAAAGTACTAACCAGGCCTGGGTTCAATAGTCACTCCTTTTATTGTAATTAAGGGTTTTGGGAATTTTGTTTTTGACATGTGTAGGTTTACCTAATAAACCACTTGTTATTTATGCAATTTGAGTGCTGCCTTGTCATTCTTTTTCACAGCATCTACTTTTTAGCTGTGACTACTCTCTTATTTATTCATTTAATATTTCGTTATGACTGCTAGCACCAAAATTGTTTTTGTTTGTGATCTAGATAGAGTGCACACATTTCAATAATTAGTATTTTGGACATATGCAGCTGATTTAATGCTGTTTCAGTTGAGCACCTATCTTTGATTACGAACCGAGTGGAGTTCATTTATTATTTGGTATCCTCCATATTGTCAAGAACGCTGTTGTTTTTCATTCTGGGGTGACAAAATGGCATTTAAAATTACTGATGAAAGATGGCAAAGTGATGTGAGTGAAGCTTTTAAAGCCACAATTATCATTGATGAGCAAAACATTGATGAAAAAAGTGAAGATGTGTTTACAGCATTTAAACTATATAAAGCTAAAGCTATTAAAGAATTGAAACTTAAATGGGAGATTGCTAGCCTTGAGAACTATGTTAGAGAAAAACTAATACCAAGAGGTCTAAGGATTAAACTGGACCCTGGCATTAGTTTAAGAGGACCAAATGCTGATAATGAATTTGTTGCAAAATGGAATGCAATTCTAACTAAATGTACAATTGAACTGATGGAATTAATGATATCAGAGGATACAATTAAGTTAGAAGAAAGTAAGATTGAAGTAGAAAAGGCATATATAGCTGTAAATATTTTTTCTGTAGATCCAGCTTTCGAAAAACTAAATAAAGAGATTCAAAGGAATCTAGATATATTACAAAATGAAGTGAAATTCAGAAAGAGGAAAAAATTAATGAGAGATCAGGATGATGAAAGGAAAAACAAGATCTATATCTACAGAAACGGTAATAACAGCAGGTTTTCATATGACTCAGGGACTGACAACTCAGATAATGAGCAAAATGAAATTGTGGTGAGCTCTTCTTCAGACCTGCCCCCTTTAGGCGGAAAACAAGGAGGGGGGGCAGGAGAAAGAGAGGGAGGTGGACGCTCTTCAAACAGGAGAAGAGGTGGTGGGAGGTACAAGAACAACAGAGGTACACGGATGTTAACCAGGAATCAGAGGGTATAACCTCTATTCTTGGCTCACATGGGTCTGGGGGTGTTGACACCCTCAGGGTTGTGAACTTATCTTCCGTTCCCCTTTCCCTCACACAAATGTCACTGCTAAGTAAAGGCTTGTCGTTCTGTCCATCGGCACATCTGGATAAATTTGAATTCATAAAAGATCTTAATTTATTTGCCAGGAAGTTGGTACTTAAAAAAGTGATGAATAGAAAAATGGGTCCGGATGTGCCTCTGGACAGAAGTGACAAACCTGCCCTGGATGATTTACTGTCACTCTTAGAGGAGCAAAATGAGGATGTTGATATTACTCAACACCCTAAAAAATCCAATTTTAGACCGACTTCAAAATACATGCCCCCACTCTCAACAGCTCCAGAGATTCAAAACTTTGTAAGATGCGTTGAAAGAGAGATTGGGGATCTACAAGGATGTAAAGTTGTTCAGGATAATTTGAGTTTAGATGAGAGAAGGTCTCTCAAAGAATTACTCAATAGTAAGGGACTCATTTTTAAATCATCCGACAAGGGTGGTAATTTGGTGGTCATGAATGATCATGACTATGTGACAGAAATCCAGAGGCAATTATCTAATACTACACAGTATGAATTGACAAACAGAACTGCATTTGACACATCTTGTAATGAGCTTTTGTTTATTCTCAATGATGCTTTGAGAGAGGGGCTAATAACAACTAAAGAACATGCATTCATGTTCAAAAAGTTTCCAATTGTGCCAACCTTTTACTGCATCCCTAAGCTGCACAAAAGCATGAGCAAACCGCCGGGACGACCAATTATCTCGGGCATAGGGGGGCCTATGGAAGGAGCGAGTAGATATATAGACTACTTTATGAGACCCTTCCTGAGTTCATTGCCCTCCTATGTCCAGGATACTTCGGATGTCCTTAGGAAATTAGATGGCATTGACGTTGATGAAGACACATGGTTAGTGACCCTTGATGTCGAGTCGTTATACTCCTCGATCCCCCATAATGTGGGAATCAGAGCAACCAGATATTTTCTTGAACAAAGAGGGCATGATTTTCAAAAACATACTGATTTTGTAATCTCTTTGTTACAACTCATATTGAACAATAATATATTCCAATTTGATGGAAGATATTATAGACAGCTCCAAGGCACGGCCATGGGTGCCACATGTGCCCCCACATATGCCTGTTTACATCTAGGCTTATGGGAGGCACGAGAGGTTTTTTCGTGTTTTGAATCCCTAGTGGAGGCACATGTGACACTCTGGCTCCGCTATGTGGATGATATTCTACTCCTGTGGCGGGGCAGCAAAGAGTTGTTAGAAAATTTCTTGAGTATTTTGAACACTGACAATGGGTACAACATCTTTCTTACATGTGAAATGAGTAAAGATGAAGCAACTTTCTTAGATCTATCAATTAGGAAAGAAGGTAGACATCTAACCACCAGGGTCCATCGTAAATCAACGGCCACTAATAGCCTTTTACATGCTACTAGCCACCATCCTGAATGCCTAAAAACTGGCATTCCAGTTGGCCAATTCCTTCGGTTGAGAAGGAATTGTTCCGACTTAGAGGAGTTTGAATCACAGGCCAAAGACATGTCGTCTAGGTTCCTTGAAAGAGGATATTCTTAGAGACAGGTTAAAAGGGCCTGGACAAGGGCTAGGAACTGCATAAGAAATGATCTGCTCTATAAACATAATGCAGTTAAAAGGAATGGTGATAAGGTACGCCTCATAACTAAGTACAACGCACATTGGGGCAAACTTAGAGACATAATGAATAAATATTGGCACATGTTGACTATTGACACTGAACTGAAAGACTATGTAGGAGACTTCCCTTTGTTGACAGCACATAGAGCTGATAGTCTTAAGGATAAGCTTGTTAGAAGTGAATACACAAGAGAACCGAAAACCAATTGGTTAAGCACAAGAGGCAAATGGCAAGGCTGTAGCCCTTGTGGGCATTGTGTGTATTGCAGGTTTATACAAAAAACATGTAAATTTTAAACTTTAACAGGTAGACAATACAATATAAAAGAGTGGATAACCTGCAACACTACAGGTGTCATTTACCTCTTGCATTGCTCATGCCCCCTATTTTACATAGGGAAAACTAAGCGTGATCTGAAAGATCGAGTCAGAGAGCATAGGGATGACATTAAGAATAAAGAGCAGGATAGCCCAGTGGCCAGACACTTTGAATTATATCATAATTCTGATTTTACTATTATGAAAGTAACTGGCATTCAGCATATAAAACAGCACCGCCGTGGTGGTGATGTTGATAATATGCTATTAAGGAATGAATCCCGATGGATTTATCGATTAAATACTCTGGCTCCAAATGGCCTTAATAAAAAAATAGATTTCTCATGCTTTCTGTAGAACTTTTCCCTAGTAGGGGACAAATGCTAAAGAGCCTTTGGTATCTCTATACTTACATTATTTCAGTTGTGTATATAATAGTCATTAGTCTAGCCTAAAAGTTTTGAGATGTAAAAATTGGAATGGTAGATAAATTGTGTAGTTCTGATTTTACCATCCCAGAATGGAAAAGAAAAACCCAAATATATGTTGTATAACATGTAATTATTTAACAAATATGATGTTTGTGCAATTAAAAGTTTTTGTTTATCTTTGAATATGAGGTTGCAATATGGTGCTAAAACTGTCATCAATTAAATATTTAAATTAGCTATTGAGCTATAAAAGGGGTGTTATCACCACAGATAAGCATCCGATGAAGCCCTAAAGTCAGACCACTAAGGGGAGGGGCGAAACGCATCATGCCTGATGTTTTGTGAAGCGGCAACTGTTTGAAGTGGAGTGCTAAGTCCCTGGCAGCTGGTTCAAAGCATACCGAATTACTATTATGTGGTTCTAACAACTGACAAGCATGCAGCAGTCTTGAATGGAAGTTCCGGTTTTGTAAATACAAGGAGGCATTAAAACCATAATGGAGCCTTAACACAAATCGCTTTGTTTGGAGAATTACCAGGATCCGGCATGAGAAATATGCAAAGCTTGGAGTGATCAAGTGGTAATTATACAAGCTAGTGTTGGAGCGAATACTGGAACTTTGTACCGCGAATGTGGTGAGACTGTTTGCTCAGTAAATCTATAACAGTTGGTTTTCCAATCAGTAACGCTGGAACTGCTTCTTTGTAACACATTTCATTTACAGAGCGTGTGATTCACACTAAGTGCTCTGTTAAAATGGACATTTGTTAATCTGTGTCTCTTTTGAATTATGTTGCAACAGTTTATCTTTCACACATTGTTTGTTTGTAACAGCGCATAGTTTAAGATATGTTATATATTTCGAACAATCACTTGTAATAACCGCAGTTTTACGGTAGTGTGTCAGATAAAGTACTAACCAGGCCTGGGTTCAATAGTCACTCCTTTTATTGTAATTAAGGGTTTTGGGAATTTTGTTTTTGACATGTGTAGGTTTACCTAATAAACCACTTGTTATTTATGCAATATGAGTGCTGCCTTGTCATTCTTTTTCACAGCATCTACTTTTTAGCTGTAATATGAAACTTTAGTTAAAAAATAATCCTATTCAAAGGCAATTCATTCGTTAACGCTGAAAGGTTGCTAATATAATACCCAGATGATTACCTAGATAAAAGATATAACTATGTGCAAAGTGAAAAGTGAAAAAAACAAATTTACATTTGATATTTGCCAGCTTAAGTAACTGTGAAATAAGGCGATTTCAAAACAAATAATATTCGTAGTGAAACTTAAATGTCCCAATGTGATATCAGCTTCCAGTAGATGATATTTAGTCCTTTAAAGTGAAGTTGTAATGTCCGTATAGTATAGAGTCCCCAGTTGAACCCTGTGAAACCTTGTGCATCTGCAGTGTAGTGTAAAAGGGTTAATAGAAAGTCTCGGATGTGAACAGGTAAAGTATAATCCAGCAGGGTGTAAAACGTAAGATATCCTGGTATTATAATTCGGTTAAACAGTATTCAGCATCAGATCGGCTAGACCCTCTGCTGTTAGGCAGACTTACCTGGCTGTGTTCCCTGGCCAGCGTTAGTGCTGTACGTGGCGGACATACTCACAGCTTCTTCACTGCCTCTTACAGCCTGAGTCCGTTTGTTGAATGCTAGCCTTTCTGGAGGTGATGTTTTGCGATCTTTTCCTTGATTCTCCCGGTTTTATTCCATCCGGGTCTTTGAAGTTGGTCTGTCAGTTAGTAGAATTTTGTGCCTCCACAGAAATCTTCTTTCTACGCAATTTAGCACCAATAGTGCCTTTATCAAGATATTTAAGTGGAGTGAAAGTGTTCCTTTTATGCGGTTCCAAATGCCCGTATGTAAGACCCGTATTTTCCAGCTGGGTCTTAAAGTTATATTTGCTTTGAAAGTCTTATCCTTGATATGTTTCAACCAAGATGAATATTAACACTTAGAACAAAGGTATTGACAAACTCAAATTAATAATATAAATAGAAATAAAATAATTAAATATGTATTGAGGTTAGGTTATATTTTGTACATCTTATCTATATGGGATAACGCTATAATATAATGAAAAAGAAATCCTAAAATATAGCATCTTACTCAGTATATTATACATATATTACCATAATTAAAAGGTGGCATATAAAAAAGGATTATCAGGTAGTTATAAAACAATAAGCTTGAATGTTTAAAAGTTATTAAAAATCCATATAAAAAATTCATATAAAAATGTTTTATATAAAAATTCATATAAAAAATAAGAAGATGAAGGGATTGAAAACAATTAAAAAGAAGAATTGGTTGTCATTATCTATTTAATTATAAAGTAAAAAGATCCCTTTTTAACTGAAATAACACAATCGAAGCCACAAATTATATACCGTAAATAAAAAAATCTGAAATCTATACTATCTCCCAGTGAATTTACCAGGGGCAATTTAAACAAAGATGTATTAGGCAATACCCTTGAAGGTTTTTATCCATGCCACAAATGCAAGGCGTGCAAGTTTAGTAATAGATGTAAATTGGTGGAATCCACCAATTCAGATTTTAAACTAAAATTAGGGATGTCATTAAATGTACTGATATAAATGTTGTTTACTTAATCCAATGTCCCTGTAAGAGACAGTATTTAGGCCAAACTCGGCAACCCCTAAGGGATAGGATAAGACAGCATCTAAACAACATAGAAAGAGGATTTGAAGACCACTTACTGTCCCTCCATAATCAAGACACAAAAGGATTGTTATTTTGGGGACTTAGAAAAATCACCACCAGAAGAGGTGGTAATCTAACACTAAAACTCTTACAGATTGAAGAAGAATTTATTGTTAATTTCGCTTCACTTTCCCCAGGAGGGCTCAATGCAGAATTAGACCTTAATCCATTTATCTGACCCTCCCCTTTTTTTAGCACCTTCTTTTATCGCATCCTTGTATTATTTTTATAATTATATAGATAATGACAACCAATTCTTCTTTTTAATTGTTTTCAATCCTTTCATCTTCTTATTTTTTATATGAAATGTTTTTATATGAATTTTTTATATGGATTTTTAATAATAACTTTTAAACATTCAAGCTTATTGTTTTATAACTACCTGATAATCCTTTTTTATATGCCACCTTTTAGTTATGGTAATATATGTATAGTATACTGAGTAAGATGCTATATTTTAGGATTTCTTTTTCATTATATTATAGCGTTATCCCATAAGATGTACACAATATTACCTAACCTTGATACATATTTAATTATTTTATTTCTATTTATATTATTAATTTGAGTTTGTCAATACCTTTGTTTTAAGTGTTAATATTCATCTTGGTTGAAACATATCAAGGATAAGACGTTCAAAGCAAATATAACTTTAAGACCCAGCTGGAAAATACGGGTCTTACAATACGGGCATTTGGAACCGAAAAAAGGAACACTTTCACTCCACTTAAATATCTTGATAAAGGCACTATTGGTGCTGAAATGCGTAGAAAGAAGATTTCTGTGGAGGCACAAAATTCTACTAACTGACAGACCAACTTCAAAGACCCGGACGGAATAAAACCGGGAGGATCAAGGAAAAGATCGCAAAACATCACCTCCAGAAAGGCTAGCGTTCAACAAACGGACTCAGGCTGTAAGAGGCAGTGAAGAAGCTGTGAGTATTTCCGCCACATACAGCACTAACGCTGGCCAGGGAACACAGCCAGGCAAGTCTGCCTAACAGCAGAGTGTCTAGCCCATCTGATGCTGAATACTGTTTAACCGGATTATAATACCAGGATATCTTACGTTTTACACCCTGCTGGATTATACTTTACCTGTTCACATCCGAGACTTTCTATTAACCCTTTTACACTACACTGCAGATGCACAAGGTTTCACAGGGTTCAACTGGGGACTTGGACATTACAACTTCACTTTAAAGGACTAAATATCATCTATTGGAAGTTGATATCACATTGGGACATTTAAGTTTCACTACGAATATTATTTGTTTTGAAATCGCCTTATTTAACAGTTACTTAAGCTGGCAAATATCAAATGTAAATTAGTTTTTTTCACTTTGCACATCTAGGTAATCATCTGGGTATTATATTAGCAACCTTTCAGCGTTAACAAATGAATTGCCTTTGAATAGGATTATTTTTTAACTAAAGATTCATATTAGTTGTGGCCACAACTCCTTACTGTTTTTATATATTTTTTAATACCATTATAGTAAATATTCGACATTGGTTAACTAAATAAATACTCTATTTTTGTACATCTTACTCTCTGTGATTTATTATACATATATACTTATTAAGTATACCCTGAGCTTAATAGCGCTATTCACAATAATTGTGTCCATATTGACAGTGTGATATATGTGAACTAGTATACATATAGACTTATTTAAGTCATTTTATAAATACTAAGTGTACCCTCAGCTTGGCAGCGCCACTCATAAAAATTAACAAAAACTTAAATGAAGCTTACCTGCTAATTTTCTTTTCTTCTGACGGGAACAGTCCACAGCTCCCCGCCTGCGTTTATGGATGAGGCGGCTGTAATTTAGTTTCTTCTTCTGGCACCTTTTTCACCCTGATATTTCTCCTACTGTTCCTTGTTCCCTTGGCAGAATGACTGGAGGATGAGGGAATTGGGGTAGGTATTTAAGCCTTTGGCTGGGGTGTCTTTGCCTCCTCCTGGTGGCCAGGTGAATGCAGCTGTGGACTGCATCAGAAGAAAAGAAAATTATCAGGTAAACATAATTTAAGTTTTTTTTTGCAGAGGGCACCGTTTGGGCCTATGCATGGTGTTGACATTAAGAATTTTTGTCTGGGAAGGTTCTTCTTCTACTGACTATTCCTTCAGCACACAGAGTTTCTGTGATGGCTGCCTTGCATTGCGAGTTACCTTACCTAGTTGTTCTTACGGCTAAGGCTGTCCTTCGTACTGGGTTAGGTTTTCTTCCTATGGTTGTTTCAGATCGCAACATCAATTTGGAGATTGTGGTTCCTTCTTTGTATCCAAATCCTTCTCTTCGAAGGAGTGTTTTTTTCATAACTTGGACGTGGTTCGGGCCTTGAAGTTCTATCTTTCAGTGTGTTTTGTTAGTCTTTTTCCTTGTTTGTGTCTATTCTGGGAAGCGTAAGGGACAGGAAGCCTCGTCTGCTTCTTTGTTTTCTGGGTTAGGAGCATTGTTCGCTTAGCTTATGAGTCAGCAGGACACAAGCCTCCTCAGAGGTTTAAGGCTCATTCTACTAGAGCTGTGTTTTCCTCTTGGGTCTTTTGAGATTTAGCCCTCCATGGATTAAATTGTAGGGCGACTACCTGGTCTTCCTCACATATATTTTTCAGGATTTTACATATTTGACATTTTTGCTTCGGCAGAAGCAGCTTTTGGGAGAAAAGTTTTTTGCAGGCTGTGGTGCCCTCAGAACAGTGTCCGCCTCTCTTTTTACCCCCCTGTTTTTCATTCTGTGTCCTCTAGAGCTTGGGTATATGTTTCCCACAAGTAAGGAATGAACCCGTGGACTCTCCTCACATTAAGAAGGAAAATATAAATTATACTTATGAGATAATTTCCTTTCCTTCTGTATGAGGCGAGTCCACGGCCCCCGCCCGAATTCTCTGGTGGGCGGACTTAAATTTGAGTTGTTCTTCTGGCACCGTTTATACCCTGATATTTCTCCTACTATTCCTTGTTCCCTCGGCAGAATGACTGGGGGATGAGGAACGTGGGGGAGGTATTTAAGCCTTTGGCTGGGGTGACTTTGCCTCCTCCTGGTGGCCAGGTTCTGTATTCCCACAAGTAAGGAATGAAGCCGTGGACTCTCCTCATACAGAAGGAAAGGAAATTATCATGTAAGCATAATTTATGTTAGACTAAGGTATGTGTGAGCAATTTTATAGAGTTCTTGGGGTTTGGGAATCTTTGCCTCCTACTAGTGGTAGAGAAGAGTAATTCCCAAGTGTAATGGATCATGGACTTTCACCACCACGAAAGAAATTAATTTATCAGGTAAGCATAAATTATGTTTTTTTTACGCAACAAATATACTAAAATTGGAATGATACAGAGAAGATTAGCATAGCGCCTGCGCAAGGACATTCACATTTCTGCAGTGTTCCCTATTTTTATCTTCCTAGCCCTTAATATCACATCATTCTAGGGTGACCCCTCTGTATTCTTTGGCGGTTCCTCTCCTGGCTTTGGTATTAAATAAATGGGCCAACATAGGCCTTTACAGAAACCACAGATGCTCTGGTCGACAACTCGATTTTTTTGTTCACTCAGTATATGGAACTAGACCCCACTGACAGACATAACTGGTTTCACTATCTACAGTTAATATCCAGGATCTAGGCAATCCTACACTCCCAACCCCCTGATCCCCTAACTGGATTTGAACTATTATGCTTTTCCAAAAGCAAACCTAAAGGTGCCATAGCTCAATTATATCCCATCCTCAATATTCCCACTTCCTGCAATAAAGAGCAATTTATACAATCCTGGGAAACAAGTTAACGTTAATTGGACCCTTAATGAATGGGCAACCATCTTAAAGAGAGAATGCTCTTTCTTTCTTTCTTTCTTTCTTAGTGCTAACCTGAAAGAAGATTTTATGAAACCGCCTATAGGTGGTATTAAATCCAACTAGACTGTTTGCGAGCAAGGGAATTAATGGTGAGACCTACTTTAGGGGCTGTGGCATACGGAGCACTTATTTCTATATGTGGTGGTGCTGTAGGTTTGTGGAACAAGTCTGGTCCCAGACTTCTACACTACTAAGCTCTATATTTAACAGACGGATCAACCTTACCCCCACACAAGCCTTGCTGCATGACCCTATCCCAGGGTTATCATAGAGCTGCGGTAAGCTTGCTATGACTATCTGTACTGCAGCTATGCATAGCCCGTTACTGGAAGAGAGATATTCCTAACTTTTCCTTTATTATTTGCAAAATTGAATATATCTATCAGTTGTCCATCATCTCAGCAGATTTTCTTGCCCAAAGAGATAATTTCTTGCTAGTCTGGGAACCCTGGATAATGTAAACTGAGGCCACACCATAGGTTTAATCACAGAACACAATCAGTGGCGGACCGGTGTTGTGTCGAAAGTGGTGTCTGATTTTTTCTGAACTCTGCCCAGATATCGCAACTCCGACACCATCCCCCGCCCAGCTACCTCCCGCAGTTGGTACATATGAGCTGTCACATTTACTATATTATTATTAACAACATAGTATTTGTGACAGCTTATCATGTACCGAGGCTCTGTGTACTTCAGCTGTTTATTATTGATGACTGGTTGCAGCAGTGTGTTATTTATCTATTTAGCATTTTAGTAGTGAATATGTAAAGTGCAGGGATATGTACCCTTTACTTATTGCTTTGATATAAAGCCCTTTACTTATTGTTTTGATATAGTCAAATCAGTGTTAGGTAACTTTGAATTACATATGAAACATTTGGGGTTATTGAAGAACTAAAAAACGGAGTACTAATATATTAACCCTTACTTTAAATTAATATACTTTATCTTATTTTATACACGGATGTGTATTTATAGATAGATATATAGATATAATTATATATATATATATATATATATATATATATAGATGTGTATGTATGTATATATATATATATATACACACACACAGAGAGAGAGATATTACCTATAAACCCTAAAATGCTAACCCAGAGAGAATGTACCAGCTATACCAACCTCCCTTTGTGAATCTCTAGCCTCAGGAAGTGTGTGCTAAATGTAACCACACCCAGTGCCCCAATATAGGAGTACTCGTATATTAAAGTAAGTTTTGAATGTGGAGCTACACCCAATTGACCACTTCCAAATATATTTTAATACCACAGGTCTAGGATATTTTTAATATCAAATATGTATATGGTGAGCAAACTTGTGAGGATAAGGCTAGCACTATAAATTAAGTACACGACTTTGCAGGGTTTCACAAATATAAATTTTCATCTTCCCAGAAAGATAACCATTTACTGGCAATATTCACATTGATACTCATTGGCAATGCGTCTGAAACCAGGCAGACAAAATACAGTAGAAGCTTTTTTCCTCCCAGATAGTAAACAGTTAATCAACAGTATTCAAGCATCAAAGTTAATTTGCAATTCGTCTGAAGCCAGGCAGACAGAATAAAATACAAATATGTTCTCACCCCTCTATAACAGCTCCACCCGTGTATCAATGCGGTATCTTCAGGTGGGGCCAGCCGGCTATACAGATTTCCTGATCGCTGTTTCAGCGTAGCCTTTCGGCTGGTGCACTCACCACATTCCAGCCGCATGCCATCTCACTGGGCCACGAGGAGAGAGGGGGTGGTGACGTCACCAATAGCAGGTTTAAACTGTTCCGGGATCCGGCATCCAAGCAAGCCAATGAGAGAGGAGGTGTGTTCGGCAGCCAGGGGGTCCGTGTAAAGGGCAAGCCAAATACCTCAAGGCGTAACCATAACAGTGCAGAGTAAAAAATGAGCTGTCCTTCTGGTGTAGTGAGAACCAAAATTACAAGAGCTGCGGACAGTTCATAAAAAGCAAAAAAAAATTATTTAATAGAAAGTTAAAAATACATAGGAAAAACGACCATAAATAAGGCAGAATAGGCTGACACCTAGACTGGCTTACGCGTTTCGGCTGTTGCCGTAATCATAGCCATAGGTGCTGGGTCCACTCCCCCATCTTTTGAAGTACACTTTAAAATGTGATTGGTTAACAAATTCCTAAAAAGCAAGCACGCCTACTAGCCAAGTTAACACTTAGGATACTGACACATTGTACACAATAATCATGTAATTGATGAGGGTAGTATTACAATGAGTGGAGCAATGTTTGTTAGATAAAATTAGAGATGAATAGATTCATACATGAGCATTGCTAAGAATATGGAACGGTATGAGAAAGGGGGAAGGGGAGATTAGGGCGGGAATGAAGAGTAAGAACAGAGACGTAGTCTTCATACATACATGCAAAACAATTGCCATACTGATAAAAAGGTCAAACATGATAATAGGGACAGGTCAAAATATACCTTGTGTAAAATTAAAGGGACAGGTCAGAATGTACCTTGAGTAGAATTAAAGGGACATATGGTAAATATGACATTTCCCAAAGATACAAAAATAACCATATTAACCCCTTAGTGACCGGACCACTTTTCCATTTGTTGACCGTCTGGGACCAAGGCTATTTTTGCATTTCTGCGGTGTTTGTGTTTAGCTGTAATTTTTCTCTTACTCATTTACTGTACCCAAACATATATTGTTTTTCTCGCCATTAAATGGACTTTCTAAAAATACCATTATTTTCATAAAATCTTATAATTTAATATAAAATATATATAAAATATGAGGAAAAAATGGAAAAAAACACACTTTTTCTAACTTTGACCCTCAAAATCTCTTACACATCTACAACCACCATAAAACACCAATGCTAAATAGTTTCTAAATTTTCTCCTGAGTTTAGAAATACCCAATGTTTATATGTTCTTTGCTTTTTTTAGCAAGTTATAGGGCAATAAGTACAAGTAGCACTTTGCTATTTCCAAACCACTTTTTTTCAAAATTAGCGCTAGTTACATTTGAACACTGATATCTGTCAGGAATCCCTGAATATTCATTCAAATGTATATATTTTTTAAAAGAAGACAACCTAAGGTATTAAACTTGGGGTATTTTGACTTTTTTCATGCAACCAATTTACCACCAATCTATGCTAAATTTTGAGAAAAAGAAAAAATTGTGATTTTTTTGACAAAATAGCAATTTAAGAATACATTTACTGAAAATGTTAAAGGTTACTGCCAAATAACACCCCAATATGTCTTCAGCAGCATCTCCTTAGTACAGTGATACCACCTATGTATTGGTGTGTCAGTTTCTCTGGGGGCTAAAAGGCCTTATTTGTAGGGGACACATTCCAGTTTTCCAACTTGGAATTTTCACTACCCATGCCCCCATGTTCTATTTGGGACATTTCTGAAGCAAGCCAATGTAATTTACCCCCATCAAACCATATATTTTTGAAAAGTAGACACCCTAGGGTATTTCAAATGCTGGTATTTTAACACTTTCCATGCACTTATTCAACCACCAGTCTTTGTCAAACTTTTGGGTAGTCATTTTTTTGTATTATTTTTCACACACATTCTACTTTAGACATGGATTCTCAGTTCCTGTTATATGTTACTGCCAAAAAACACCTTAATATGAGTTCAATAACATCTCCTGAGTACAGTGATACCACCCATGTATAGGTGTGTCGGGTTCTATATGGGCTAAAAGGACTTATTTTTAGGGGGCGCATTCCAGTTTTTCAACTTGGAATTTTCACATTTGTCATCATGCACCCATGTTCTATTTGGGACATTTCTGAAGCCAGCCAATGTAATTTACCCCCATCAAACCATATATTTTTGAAAAGTAGACACCCTAGGGTATTTCAAATGTTGGTATTTTAACACTTTCTATGCACTAATTCAACCACCAGTCTTTGTCAAACGTTTGGGTAGTCATTTTTTTGTGTTATTTTTCACACACATTCTACTTTAGGCATGGATTCTCAGTTCCTGTTATATGTTACTGCCAAAAAAACACCTCAATATGTGTTCAATAACATCTCCTGAGTACAGTGATACTACCCATGTATAGGTGTGTCGGGTTCTCTATGGGCTAAAAGGCCTTATTTTTAGGGGGCACATTCCAGTTTTTCAACTTGGAATTTTCACATCTGTCATCATGCACCCATGTTCTATTTGGGACATTTCTGAAGCCAGCCAATGTAATTTACCCCCTTCAAACCATATATTTTTGAAAAGTAGACACCCTAGAGTATTTCAAATGCTGGTATTTTAACACTTTCCATTCACTAATTCAACCACCAGTCTTTGTCAAACTTTTGGGTACTCATTTTTTTGTGTTATTTTTCACACACGTGTTTTAGGCATGGATTCTCAGTTCCTGTTATATGTTACGGCCAAAAAACACCTCAATTGAGTTCAATAACATCTCCTGAGTACAGTGATACCACCCATGTATAGGTGTGTCGGGTTCTCTGGGGGCTAAAAGGCCTTATTTTTAGGGGGCGCATTCCAGTTTTTCAACTTGGAATTTTCACATCTGTCATCATGCACCCATGTTCTATTTGGGACATTTCTGAAGCCAGCCAATGTAATTTACCCCCATCAAACCATATATTTTTGAAAAGTAGACACCCTAGGGTATTTCAAATGCTGGTATTTTAACACTTTCCATGCACTAATTCAACCAACAGTCTTTATCAAACCTTTGGGTAGTCATTTTTTTGTGTTATTTTTCACACACATTCTACTTTAGGCATGGATTCTCAGTTCCTGTTATATGTTACTGCCAAAAAACACCTCAATATGTGTTCAACAACATCTCCTGAGTACAGTGATAGAGTACAGTGATACCACCCATGTATAGGTGTGTCGGGTTCTCTGGGGGCTAAAAGGCCTTATTTCTAGGGGGCGCATTCCAGTTTTTCAACTTGGAATTTTCACTACCCATGCCCCCATGTAATATTTAGGACATTTCTGAAGCCGGCCAATGTAATTTACCCCATCAAACCATATATTTTTAAAAAGTAGATACCCTAGGGTATTTTAAATGCTGGTATTTTAACACTTTGTATGCACTAATTCAACCACCAGTCTTTGTCAAACTATTGGGTATTCATTTTTTTGTGTTAATTTTCACACACGTACTTTAGACATGGATTCTTAGCTCCTGTTATGTGTTACTGCCAAAAAAGACCCCAATATGTGTTCACCAACATCTCCTGAGTACAGTGATACCACCTATGCATAGGTTTGTTGGCTTGTTTGGAGGGTGCAATGCCAAATGTCTGACATGCATTTGTGATTTTTTTTCACATTTAACATATTTTCTTTGCCTATCGTCTTTTTTGGGGGTCTTTTTACATACCCCAATTTATTTGTTTTCCATGAATGTGCATATATTTCAAAAGTTGACACCCCAAGGTATTGTATATGGTGTGCTTTGTTGCCTTTGATGCAACCGTTTTAGCCCAAACAATTGGAGAAAGTCTATGGTGGTAATTTTTCAATTTTCATTTTTACACACACATTGCTTTTTGACTATGATTTAGGAGAGACTGTTGTAAGTTATTGCAAAAAAACACTCCAGGTTGTTTTCGGCAAGACCTCCTGAGTACACCTATGCCCCCCATGCATAGGTTTGCCAGGATTTTGGGAAGGTTCACTTACAATTGTATGACTTGTAATTTGAGTTGAAAGTGAGGGTATTTTTTCTGATAGGCCTATCTTTAGTTTGGGGCCTATTGCATACCCCAGTTTTATTTATTGCCATGAAAGTGTATATATTTGTAATGTTGACACCCCAAGTTATTGTATATGGTGTGCTTTGATGCCTTTGGTGCAACAGTTTTAGCCCAAAAAATTGGAGAAAGTGTATTGTGGTAATTTTTCAATTTTCATTTTTACACACACATTGCTTTTTGACTATGATTTAGGAGAGACTGTTGTAAGTTATTGCAAAAAAACACTCCAGGTTGTTTTCGGCAAGACCTCCTGAGTACACCTATGCCCCCCATGCATAGGTTTGCCAGGATTTTGGGAAGGTTATGTTACAATTTTATGACTTGCGATTTTAGTTATTAAAAGTGAGAGTATTTCTTATGATAGGCCTATCTTTAGTTTGGGGCCTATCGCATACCCCAGTTTTATTTATTGCCATGAAAGTGTATATTTTTTAAATGTTGACACCCCAAGGTATTGTATATAGTGTGCTGTGATGTCTTTGAAGCAACCGTTTTAGCCAAAAAAATTGAGAAAATATATGGTGGTAATTTTTCAATTTTCATTTTTACACACACACACACACACACTGCTTTTTTACTATGATTTAGGAGAGACTGTTGTAAGTTATTGCAAAAAAATACTTTAGGTTGTTTTCTGCAAGGCACCCTGAGAACACCTATGTCCCCCATCCATAGGTTTGACAGGGGTTTTTAAAGGGAAAAAAAAAAAAAAACAGCCCCAATTTTAGAAAAAAAGTAGTGAAATGTAAAAATCTGGAACAGTAAAAGTAAAAAAAAAACAACCAAAAAACAGTAAACATAACCAAAAAACTGCAAATTTATTTGTTTTTTAAAAATTGACCATTGTATGGTACCGCTTGAAACAGTCCCCAATGCAGAGTGCAGGCTGTCCAGGGCATTGGGCAATCAGGACAGTGATATATGGTGTCCCTTCTCTTCCCCCTCTTGGTACAGACTCTGCATTTTTTTTTTGTGGTTTCTGCTTTGCGGCAGTAGGGGGGATTTTAAAAATAAAATGGGTAGCCCCAACTCTGCTCTCTCCCATCACCGCCCGGGGAGCAGGTGCATCATGGTACAAAATCCCCGAAATGATCTGGAGCTGAAACTGTAAAAAAGTCTGTTTCATTCCGGGGTTTGCTTTTTTGAACAACAAAAAAGCATTGTTCGTTGCAATCTGCATTAGGTAAATTGCAACCTTTTTGTACCAGGCCCTTGTCTTCCGCATAATTAGGTAAGGCTGCAGCAGCTGATCTGCCAGATCAACCCCACCCATATGCCGGTTATAAGACTTGATGCACACTGGCTTCCTTATGATCTCAGCTCTGCCACGTACAGAGACCGCCACCGTCCTCTCATTGTGGATGGTGGTAAGAAGGTATACATCCTTCTTGTCTCTGTACTTAAGTGCCAACAGCTCCCCTTGGCGCAGAGCTGAGGTCTCCCCCCTTTGTAGCCGGGTGCGTACAAGTTGTCCTGGGAAACCTGTGCGGTTCTTTTTAATTGTACCGCAAGCTACTGTATCAAAGCAATACAGTAGCTTGAACAAAAGGACACTTGTATAAAAATTGTCTAAGTACAAGTGATACCCTTTGTTCATTAGGGGTAATATCAGGTCCCAGACAATCTTGCCAGTGGTTCCCATATGTTCTGGGCAACCTGGAGGGTCAAGGTGGCTATCCTTTCCCTCATACACCCGGAAGGCCTGAGTATACCCACTGTCTCTCTCACAGAGCTTATACACCTTTACCCCATACCTGGAACGCTTGGAAGGAATATACTGCTTGAATCCCAGCCTTCCCTTATACTTCATCAGGGATTCATCAATGCATATATTCCTTCCATTTGTATAAGCCTCTGCAAACCTGGCAGAAAAGTGGGTAATCAGGGGGCGGATTTTATACAGCTTGTCAAATTGGGGATGCTCCCTAGGGGGGCACAGGCTGTTGTCGCTGAAGTGCATGAAATGCAGAATCATTTCATACCTCTGCCTCGACATACTCTGGGAGAAAATGGGGGTAGAGCAGATGGGGCTAGTACTCCAGTAGGAGCGAACAGAGGGTTTCTTTATGATGCCCATCAGCATAGTCAATGCCCAGAATTTTTTAAATTCTGGCACATCGACGGGGGCCCATTGCTGCTTTGCCAAATATGTTTCAGGCTTTGCAGCACGGTACTGATGGGCATATAAATTAGTTTGGGCGACAATGTTCCCCAATACATCATCGCCCAGAAACACCTCCAAAAACTGTTGGGGGCTAAAACCTGCCACATCTATATTTATTCCAGCATTTGCTGTGAAGGGTGGGATATCTGGCCTCTGGAGATGAGGCATTACCCACTCTTCAGCGGCAATGGCAGCAACACGCCTCCTTCTGGCAGGGGGGCTGGTAGGGGGGGTAGCAGGGGGGCTAGCAGCCACAGATACATCACTATCAGTTGAGACTGCATCTAGTGATGTATCTGAGCATATGGCAGGGTCAAAATTGGGGTCTGAGTCAGACATAGAGACATCTGACTCTGACGCAAGGATGGCATACGCCTCCTCAACACTATATGTTTTCTGTGACATTATTGTATCTGTCACAGAAAAAAACAAATTAAATTAATTAGCTAAATGGCAAGCTAGGGGTTAATGGCTCTGAAAATTAAATTAACTAAATGGCCTTTGGGTTTTTAAAAAATTACAACAAAAAAATTAACCCCTAAAAAAATGCAGACAGCAAAAAAGTACAGCTATGCTACTGCCAGTGATTTATAGCGATCACTGGCAAGCTAGGGGTTAATGACTCTGGAAATTAAATTAAATTATCTAAATGGCTATGAAAAGAGCCTTTGTTTTTTTTTAAAAAATTACAACAAAAAAATTAACCCCTAAAAAAATGCACAGACAGCAAAAAAAGTGCAGCTATGCTAATGCCAGCGATTTATAGCGATCACTGGCAAGCTAGGGGTTAATGACTCTGGAAATTAAATTAATTAAATTAACTAAATGGCTCTGAAAAGAGCCTTTGGTTTTTTAAAAAAATTACAACAAAAAAATTAACCCCTAAAAAAATGCACAGACAGCAAAAAAAGTGCAGCTATGCTAATGCCAGTGATTTATAGTGATCACTGGCAAGCTAGGGGTTAATGGCTCTGAAAAGAGCCTTTGGATCTCAGATTTTTTTAACAAATATAATAAAGCTCTCTCTGCTAAATACAGGTCTCTCTCTCTCTCCAACAAAATCGCAAGTGAGGCGAGGGAGGGAGATCCACACTGATCAGTGTCAATATTTACAAATATTGACATGATCAGACAAATGGGGTATTTTATTTATTTATTTTTTGGGTGGGAGGCTCAGATTGGGTGACCCTAGCTTGCCCCTATGAAGAGGCAGGCTAGGGACACCCCCAGAGGCCCCATGATGCACTGGGCATCGCCATCTTGGATGCCCTGTGAAGGGGGAGGGGGGGGCTGTTTAGGACTGTTTTTTTTATTTTGTGCCGTTTTTTTTTTTTGTTTTTTTTGTTTTTTTTATAACTAACTAAGTGCCTCGACCCACCGAGGCACTTAGCACACAAGCAGAGCATCGGAAGCGTGTCCGATCGCTTCCGATGCTCTGCTGCACTGCTGGGCTCCACGTGGAGCAAAACCGGAAGTGATCACTCGTGGGGGAGTGATCAATCCGGTCCCGGCACTCGTAAACAGTATTGCAGGGATGCCTAGACATCGAGGCATCCCTGCAATGCTGTAAGAGCGGCTGGAAGCAATCTCGATCGCTTCCAGGGCTCAGTTTAGCCGACGACGTACGCCATACGTCCTCAGGCGTTAACTGTATTTTGTTGCAGGACGTATGGCGTACGCCGTCGGTCACTAAGGGGTTAAACTATAACCTGTTAATCATTGTCAAAAACTACAAACTTCAAAAGTATGGATATTAAGATGAACAATAATTATATACTTCATGTAGTTTGAACATTAAACCAAAAATTCACAGAGTATAGTTAAATAAATATATAAATGAATACATAAATACCTGATTCTTGTTAGTGGACTTAGAGTCATTGAATACTAAATAGTATAATATCCATCTCCAATTTGAGTAAATATGTAAATAAATATATATATATATATATATATATATATATATATATATATATATATATATATATATATATATACATGGGTAGTCTAGAAAACAAAATAAGACAAAATAGAAGATTGCAAGATGTATAATAAAACTCTGATGGAGAATCATTATAAACATTAGTGTAACATTTTCTATTATGCATGAATCCCCTAAACCTTTTCTATTATACATGAATCCCCTAAAGTTGGCAAATACATAAGCTCAAGATAAGAATAGTATAAACTATTATAAAACTAAAATACCAAAAGTTAACCTGTTACAGTCGCTAATATGAAAATATATGCTAAACTATTGTGAGAAACAATTGGTATGATTTATAACATTTATAAGAGCATATATGTTGCAATTCCAAGATCATACCCAAAATATCATTCAGCGCATATATGGATAGTGGTTGGCGGTGTAAAGACAAATATAGAAGAAGGGGGAGGGGGACACGCACTGGTACACAGATCATTCATTATTCCCAATAATTAATAAAGTCATATTTAGAATTAAGATTAAGACCCTTGGGAATTTGTGTTCCCAATCTGAAGATCCAATACATCTCCCGCTTCGCCAACAGTTTGTCAAGATCACCACCCCTCGTAGGCTGTCTAATTTTTTCAATAGCACACCACTTTAGTGAATCTATCTTCCTGTCATGTTTCCTAGCAAAGTGTTGAACCAATGGTGTGGCAGCTTTTCCTAATGTGAGTGTGGACAGGTGCTCCTTAATCCTGGAATTTATGTCTCTCCCTGTGAGCCCCACATATTGAATATGACACAGGGTACACTCCAACAAGTACACCACACATTCAGATGTGCAGTTTAAACATGATTGAATAGCAAATGTTTCTCCAGTCACATAAGATTTGAAATTGGATGTTATTTGGACAAACTCACACGGCCTACACTTCCTATGTCCACATCTGAACATACCCAGATGTTTCAACCATGAGCTAGTTGAATTGCTCAATGGCCTGAGTTGTGTGGGTGCTAACCTGGACCCCAGTGTACAGCTTTTGCGGTATGAGCATCTCAAACCCTCTTTGACCACTTCTTGAAGTCCATCATCTGCAGACAGAACAGAAAAATGTTTCTTTACTATCGCACAGACCTCTTTATATTGAGAGCTATACCCTGTCATGAAGTAGACTCCCTGTGTTTGTGCAAAATTCGCTTGAGGTGGATGTTCGGCTATAAGAGTCTGTCTGTCAATGGCGTTTATCTCTTTCTTAGCCCTTTCTATATCTCTCTTCAAATATTTCCTTTCACGTAATCTCATCTCCAGATCACCAGCAGCCACCCTGTAATCAGCAGGGTTGCTACAATTACATTTCAGTCTTGTGAACTGACCCTTAGCCACTGCATATCTCACGTGATCTGGGTGGCTGCTGGTGGCGTGGAGAAGAGTGTTCCCCGAAATGGGCTCCGGTAAACACTGGAATCTATAGTACCATCACTGTTGCCTATTAAGGTCACATCCAGAAAATTGATAGAAATCATGTTATATTCAAATGTGAACCGCAAGCCCACATCATTGTTGTTGAGAAATCCTACAAATTGGACAATGGCATCCTCTGGTCCGCACCAAACAAATAACAAATCATCAATGAAACATTTGTACATTCCAATGTAGTGTCTGAAGGGATTTCCCTCTCCAAAGATGTGTGCCATCTCCCACCATCCTAAATATAAGTTGGCATATGATGGTGCAAATTTGGCACCCATGGCAGTGCCACATCTTTGGAGAAAGAAATCCCCCTCAAAACGAAAAAAATTGTGTGTCAAAAGAAATCTCGCTAATCTCACCACAAACTTCCGAAACCCTGGGTCATTATTAAAAAATAATAAAATCTTGTTTGAAGAATCTTTTACTAACACCTAACTTTACCACTTCCTTGCTCTAATGTAGGCAAAGAGAATGACTCGGGTGGGAGGGAAGGGAGGTGATATTTAACAGCTTTGCTGTGGTGCTCTTTGCCACCTCCTGCTGGGCAGGAGTGATATTCCCAACAGTAATTAATGATGATCTGTGGACTCATTGTGTCATTAGAAAGAAATAATAAACTCTTGATTGAAGAAGCTTCTTTTCAGACACCTACATTTTACCACCTCCTTGCTTTTAACGTAAGCAAAGAGAATGACAGGGGGTTATGGGAAGGGAAGTGATATTTAACAGCTTTGCTGTGGTGCTCTTTGCCTCCTCCTGCTGGCCAGGAATGATATTCCCAACAGTAACTAATGATAATCCGTGGACTCATCGTGTCATTAGAAAGAAATAGCCTTAACCTTCTTACCTTTAGCATGTGCTGATTATTCCAGTACCTTTACATAACTGTTTCCCACCCCCAAATCTAATCTCCTTGTTTCTTTTGGAAAAAATCACTGAAACAATATACGGGCCCAGTGCTATGGGACTGTCCCTGTCTGGATATCCAAAGATCAGTCTCATAGAATTGTGCTCACTTCTTAAGAGAGGGGATGTTTCAGTTGCTGTCTCCCATATACCTGTTGTCTGCAGAGAGCAATTTACCCCCACCAGCATAATGCTTCCTGCCCTGGGCCTAGCCAAATTCGCTATATTCCCTCATCAGTTGCAGTCTCCCATAAACTGAAACAGCAACTCCATGAGGATAGAGGTGCCAGTGAAGACGCAGGGCTATGCTCCTATACCTCTATGTAACAACAAATAGCTGTCCACAGCACCAAATTTTAAAAATTCTTTATTCAGGAATCAGACATAAAAACCATGCATGCTAAAGGGAAAACCCTGAAATATTGCTGTTTTGTATGTCTGATTCCTGAATAAAGAATTTATTTTTACTATTTGATGCTGTGGACAGCCATTTGTCGTTACTCAGCTGAAAAGTTGAATTAAAGGGACCCAGCTGTTATCTCTTCCTGTGATGTGTGTGCGTTTGCGAAAGCTGTGTGTGTTTACGAGAGCTGTATGTGTCTGTCTGTCCCTGACTGTGTGCCTATCTATCCCTGCCTCAGCCTGATGGCATCTGAAGAAAAAACTGATCTTTTTAGGCAAGATAAGTTTATGTTATTAATAAGTTTATAACTATATACAAAGTGTTTTTTTTGTTTTTTTTTATTTTTCAAAGCTTTATTGAAAACTTCAAGAAATTACAATAAAAAGAAAAGGAGGAGGACAATTTCAACAACATTGAATGGATCTTAGATCTAAATTGACCATTGAATACAAATGTTATAGGTGGGTATACATATTCCAACAAATGCAACAGAGGTTATATAATTACCCGATTAGGCTATACTAGGGGAAAGGGTCAATCTGTAGTCATAGGGTTCGGCTTCCAGGTTGTGTCGTAGTGGAGCTGCCAGTCCGCCCAAATTAATTCAAAAAGGTCGGATGTGCCTAATTTGTAGTAAATGTCTTTCTCCATAGTGTACAGGTAAGCCATTGAGCAGAAAATTTTAGACCAATTTGGAAGGCACTCGCTCTTCCAAGCGCATGCAATAGTATGCTTAATAGACATAAAAAGATATATGCATAAATAAGAGTGGTGTTTAGGAAGGGAGTGCAGGCCTATGTGTAGTAGAGCTACTGCAGGCGATTTACGGAGAGAGATGCCCAATTTGGATAGTACAAGAAAGCAAATATTCCATAAGGGGCGGAGCTTAGGGCATTCCCACCATATATGCATAATGTTACCCTTCTGGCCACAATTTCTCCAACAGTCAGAGGATACATTTGGGAACATTTTAGAGAGTCTGGAAGGGACCAGTGTGCTAACACAGTTTGTAGTAAGTTTCAAACAAAGTAGTGCAATGAATAGCTTTTTGTGTGAGTTCAAAGGTGCGTCCCCAGGTCTCCATTGTAGTGGTCATCTCTAGAAGGGCCTCTCATCTCAGTAGGTGGGTATCTGCAGATGAAGAGGAACCTAAAAGGGTATAGTGGAATGATAAGGGGCCACAAAGTCTGTTTCCTAGATTCCAAACGGATTCCCAGGCGGTCAGTGGGCGAGCTAGAGTGGGATTAAAGCCCCAAGTTAGCAGAAAGCTTTTGATTCTGTGATATTCAAATGAGAGATATCGAGGAAGAACACGATCCTCTCCAATCTGAGAAATGGGCTTAAAGCCAGCCTTTGGGTTGGTAATCCAAAGGTCTGATACTGTAGTGATCCCCAATTGGGCGCATCTATTAGGGTGGGTATCCTGTAAACCCATAAGAAGTCCGGCAAGAGAGGTAATGGGAGAGGGGTGTGGGGATATATGTGTGAAGTGACGGAGGCTGTCCCAAAGCTTTAGGCATTCACGAATGATGGGGTTAGTTATACCTAGTTCCCTGCGGCAGTGTAGGGGAGTCCAGATCAGATCTCTGATTTCTAAACTATAGGGTAAAGAGGCCTGCTCAATAGACCTCCATTTACATGTGGATTGTTTAACTCCCCACTGAGCAATATGGGTAAGCATAGAACCCTCATAATATCTAAGAACAGAGGGAGAGCTTATACCTCCCCTGTTCCTAGGTAGTTGGAGAAGTTTGTGCGCCACTCTAGGAGGCTTGCTACGCCAGATGTGTTTAGTAAATTCTCCCTGAAACTGTAGTAGGATGTATTTAGGAACCTTAATGGGGAGACAGCGAAATAGGTATGTAAGTCTAGGCAGGAAAGACATTTTAAGCGCTGCTATCCTGTCTAGCCATGAAACATGGGTCAAATTCCAAGTTTTATTGAGAGGGCGGAGCTCGGTCAGTAGGGGTAAATAATTATTTTTAATGACCCGACTTAAATCACCCGATAACCTAACTCCTAAGTGGAGGACTGAGGACTCTGTTCAATTGAAGGAATAGTTGGATTTCAGAGGGGATAAGCGCAAACTATGGATATCTTGGGTATATATCTCGGTTTTTGTTAGGTTTAGTTTATAATAGGAGTGGGCATTATAAGAATCTACTATTTGTAATAATCTTGGACTAGTTAGTTCAAGGTCTGACGAAAATAGAGTCACGTCATCTGCGAATAAGGCTATTTTTATGGACCGTTCCGTAGAGAGTGACACCTTTGATTAGGGGATCAGCTCTAATCTGTGCTGCTAGCGGCTCGATGGCCATAGCGAACAGTAAAGGCGACAGGGGGCAGCCCTGTCTGGTGCCATTTGTTATGTCAAATGGGGCCGACTGGAAACCAAGCCCTTTCACCAAAGTGGAGGGAGAAGAATATAGGGCCCTAATTGCCCGAATTAGCTCACTAGGAAAACCGAAGGCCTCAAGGACCACCCACAGAAACCGCCAGCGCACACGATCAAAGGCCTTTGAGAAGTAGGGGTGAGAGCTCCTGATTAAACGTTTCATAAAAATGGGCCGGAAAACCATCAGGGCCAGGGGATTTAAAGGGTTTTGAGTTTTTAATGACCTGTCGTACTTCGGTTAAGGTAAAGGGAGATTTTAGTTGGTCACACTGGTCTGTGGAGAGCGTAGGGAGATTCAGGGATTTTAGGTAACTGCACATAACCTCTGGGAGCATCGGGTTAGGATTTTCAGAGCTGTTTATTTTGTAAAGATTTGAGTAGTATTTGGCAAACTCATCTCCAATGTGAGAGGGGATTTTAAGAAGGGATTGGGGAGTCCGAATGCTATGTATGCGCGAAGCGCCCGCTCTACATCTGAGTTTGTTGGCCAGAAGGGTATCTGCTTTATTACTTTTGTAGTAAAATAACTGTTTCAGTTTGGTTAAAATGGTTTGGGTCCTTTTGAGTTCTATTTGGGAGATGTGATTTTTGATGGTAATAATCTGACTCGTCAGAATGGATGAAGGGGCTACTCTGTTTTGAGATTCAAGATTCCTCAACTGGATATGGGCCTGTGAAAGCGTCAGACCAGCTTTCTTTCTATTGCTCGCCTGTTTACTGATTATGAGTCCCCGTATTGTCGCTTTTACAGCACCCCATAGGGTATTGTCTTTGACCTGAATGTTGTCATTTGCTTGTATGAAATGTTTAATCTCAGTGCGCAATACCTCTCTAAACGGGATATCGCTCAACAAGTTGTGGGGCATTCTCCAGAGGGGTCTAGAGAGAGGTTTGTGTGGTGAGGTCTAGCGAGTCTGCTGTGGAAAAGATGTAGTCAATTCTAGCGTACTGTTTGTGCGGTTGTGAGTAGTGTGTGAAGTCCATGTCTGTGGGATGAGTAGCTCTCCATATATTGTAATACCCTGAGCAGGACATTAGGTTACGGAACTTCTTGGCTAAAAGTTCAGAGGCTGGGTGTATCTTATTTGTGTCAGCAGATTTTTTTTTTATCAATTTTAGGGTCCCAAACCATGTTGAAGTCACCTGCTATAATGACTCTGCCTTGTTTAATTTGGTCTATCGTGTGAAGAATATGTTTCAGGTAGATATGTGCGATTCGTTTCGTTCCGAATTCGAATTCGTCCGAATTTGGTAGAATTCTGAGATTCGGACCGATTTGAATATCCGAATGAAATGGTTTCCGAAAGAAACTAATCCGAATGAATTTGTTCCGAAATCTTCTAATTGTTCGGACGTATTCGTTGTCATTCGGATGTGTGTGGCGCATTTAGATTTTTTTTATTTACATGTGACGTGACTAC